>NC_084644.1:17649613-17949613 GCF_019802595.1 Syngnathoides biaculeatus | reverse complement strand
TTATTCATTATTGTTTATTTCCTTATTGTTCCTGTCCAGTGTTTTACACTTTGAAACTGTTTATAGCTATTGCATTATAGGCGCACTGCACATGCAAGTTGTTTCAGGTGTTTGGTAAAAATAAAACCAGTGATGTTGTATTTAAATTAGTTGAAATCTCCATGTCAATAGGCCTTCCAAAAAAATTCTCATATGTCCTCTAAATGAGAATTTGCAAAGAGACCGACACTTTCTATCCAACCTAAGGGGATTGGACACAAACAGTTGCATGAAACCAGTTGGGCCATAAATACTGGACAATTCTATTCTTTCATCTTTGTGGACACAGTTTGGGGAAGGCCTGCGCAAAGTTGCAGCAAATACATAGAGTATTTTTCGATGTTTTTTTTTATGGACAAACTGCACTAGAAATTATAACTGAGAATGTCTTGTTTGACAACATACGTTTTACTTCTCTGTTTAATTATGCATACAGTGACGAAAAAAGTATTTGAACACCCTGCTATATTGCAACATCTCCCACTTAGAAATCATGGAGTGGTCTGAAATTTTCATCGTAGGTGCATGTCCACTGTGAGAGAGATAATCTAAAAAGAAAAATACAGAAATCACAATGTATGATTTTTTCAAAGATTTATTTGTGTGATACAGCTGCAAATAAGTATTTGAACACCTGTCAATCAGCTATAATTCTGACCCTCAAAGACCTGTCAGTCCCCCTGTAAAAGTCCACCTCCACTTCATGTATTATCGTGAATCAGATGCCCCTGTGTGAGGTCGTTAGCTGCATAAAGACACCTGTCCACCCCATACAATCAGCAAAACTCTAAGGTGTAACATGGCCAAGACCAAAGAGCTGTCCAAAGACACCAGAGACAAAATAGTACAACTCTACACGGCTGGAAAGAGCGACGGAGAAATTGCCAAGCAGCTTGATCATTAAAGGCTGTTTGAGCAATCATTAGAAAATGGAAGAAGCTAAACATGACGGTCAATCTCTGTGTTTTTCTGCACATGGGACATGCCGACTGCAGTTTTAAGGAGAGGATGACTGCGGCCATGTATTGTGAGATTTTGGGGAACAACCTCTTTTCCCTCAGTCAGAGCATTAAAGATGAGTCGTGGCTGGGTCTTTTAACATGACAATGACCCGAAAGCACACAGCCAGGGAAACCAAGGAGTGGCTCTGTGCGTGACCTCGCCTGTCTCTAGTCCTAAACCCAATAGAAAACTCTGTTTCTCAGAGACAGCCCAGAAACCTGTCTGATCTCGAGAAGATCTGTGTGGAGGAGTGGGCCAAAGTCCCTCCTGCAGTGTGTGGAAACCTGGTGAACAACTACAGGAAACGTTTGACCTCTGTAATTGCAATCAAAGGCTACTGTGCCAAATATTAACAGTTGTCTTCTCAAGGTGTTCAAATACTCATTTATAGCTGTATCACACAAATAAATCAATAAAATATCATACATTGTGATTTCTGGATTTTTCTTTTTAGATTTTGTCTCTCACAGTGGACATGCACCTACAATGAAAATTTCAGACTACCAAATATTACCAGTTGTTTTCTCAGGTGTTCAAAAACCTATTTGCAGATGTATCACACAAATCAATAAAATATCATACACTGTGATTTCTGGATTTTATTTTTTTTTTTAGATTATCTCTCTCACAGTGGACATGCATCTATGATGAAAATTTCAGACCCCTCCATGATTTCTAAGTGGGAGAACTTGCAATATAGCAGGGTGTTCAAATACATATTTTCTTCACTGTAGTACAGTATACAATGTCATGTGTTTCTAAAATGTATGCTTGTTTTTCTTATAGGTTATGTGCAGAGCCTTATCAGACGTGTGGTGAATAATGTGAACGTTTTGGTGAACAACTTGATATTGAAGTACGTTGAGGATGACATTGTGTTGTCGGTCAACATTACTTCAGCAGAGTGCTACACTGTGGATGATGTGTGGGAAAGGGCCTTTATGGACGTCACTGGTAAGAAAGGCTATTCACATTACATTGTAGTGGTTGACACAAGAATCTGAAGAGAAACTAAATTGTTCAAAATAATTGTTCTTAGGATTTAAGATAAATATTTGCAAATGTCGGTGGCATGGTGGGGCAACTGGTTAGACCATTGGCCTCACAGTTCTGAGGACCGGGCTTCAAGTCTCTCCCCCTCCTGTGTGGAGTTTGCGTGTTCTCCCTGTACCTGCGTTGGTTTTTTCCAGGCACTCCGGTTTCTGAATTTTCTTCTCACTAGTGGGGGGGCGACAACAAATAATTGAGAAGTACTGGTTTAACCAGCTGTAACACCTTCAACTTGTGTGGAAAGGCTTTCAACAAGGTGCAAGAGTGAATTTATGGGAATATTTCGCTTTTCCTCCCTGAGCATATTTGTGAGGGACCACACTGATTTTGAATGTGAAGGCTTGGCTCATTGTCCACTTGACATCAACCCAAAGGTGTTCAGTCTTTTGAGGGCAGGACTCTGTGCAGACCAGTCAAGTTCATCCATCCTAAATTGTCAATGGCTTATTTTACCTTCCTTTGTACACTCATGCATGTTGGAAAAGGAAAGGGTAATCCCTAAACTGTTTAACGGTCCAAAATCTCTTGGTATGGTGAAACAATCAGAGTTCCTTTAACTGGAGTTGAGGGGCTAATAGAGTGGTACTTCTACGTAAGAAATTAATCCGTTCCGGAAGTTGTTTCACAACATGAATTTTTCGTAAGTAGAAGCGCATTTTACATGTAAATAGACTAATCTGTTCCAAGCCCCCTGAGCCCTGCCCTCCACCCTGCCAAAAATAAACATTCAACGTATATAATGTAAATAATAATAAAAATTAGGTTCATTTACCTTTGCCGTTGAGTGACTATATGAAGAGAAGGATGAGTGACAAGAAAACGGCATTGTGGGGAACAGAGGAGGAGGTAAACATTTGACAGCTGAGAGAATTCATATGTACGAATGTACGCAAGCACACCACTTAATTCTGCTAAAGTTTCATGGGGACCATGGTGAATAAAGATCAATAAACTTGCAAAAAAAAAACAAACAAAGAACTCACAAAAAAGTTGTACTCTTCCAATGTGTGCTAGCGTGATTCGGTTACAGTCGAGTGTCGAACGGAAATGCAAAGCATCACGAGTAAAGATTGACATCCCTTCCATCCAATGAGGTGCCACGAAGATGCTAGGGCGATAGCCAATGGGAGAGCAGCTCCATCACGGCACACAAACCAAGATACAGGATGTGCATCATAGGTAAACGTTGACGTCCCTCCTGGCTAACGGGTTGCCAGGAAGATGCTACTGTGATAGTCATTGGTAGAGCAGGCCTATCGCTCCACACAAACCAAGATACAGGATGTTTACGTTCAATGGGATTTGAGGCCTGAAAATCCAGTGCCTATTTTTTCCTTTCATACCCTGAATTTCCTTCGTAACAAGAGACAATATTTTTCCAAGGTGTTTAGTAACCTAAATATTTCATTATTAGAGACATTTGTAAGTAGAGGTACCACTGTATTGTGCCTTGAAAAGGTATTTCCCCTCCTCCTTATTTCCGTTTTTTTGTTGCTTATCTATCACACAGATTTCAATCATCAAACCAATTTTAACATAATTCTGAGACAATCCAAGGAAATACAAAATGCAGTTTAAAATGACAATACAATTTATTAAGGCACAAAAAAAAACCATTCAAAACTTTCACACATTTTGTGAGAAAGTAATTGTAATTTGTTAAATCACAAAGTCACTGTGAGTCACCACAAATTTTGCAAAGGTGAGTTAAATTTCACAAGTCTCACCCAAACCTAATTGCCACCATAATTGTTGAATCAAGAAAGCACAAATAGAATCTGTCTGAGAACGTGAAGTAGGGTACAAGATCTCAATAACCAATGCATCATGCCACGATTCAAATAAATTGAAGAAGAAATGAGAAAAAAAGTAATTGAATCTGGATAACTTTACAAAGCCATTTCCGGGCTTTGGGTGTCCAGCAACCAACTTTCAGAGTCATTATCCATTTGAGAAAATTGAGAAAGCTGGGAAGCTTCCCAGGTGTGGACGACTCAAAATACTCCAAGAGTGCAACAACGACTCATCCAGGATGTCACAAAAAAAAAAAAAAAAAACTTGAACAACATCTACAGAGCTACAAGCCTCGCTGGCCTCAGTTAAGTACAGTTCATAATTTTACCATAAAAAAAGACACAGGGCAAAAATGGCATTCAGGGTAGCGTTCCCAGGCACAAACCCTACTGTAAGAATACAAAAGCTTGTCTCACATTTGGCAAAAAACATCTTGATAATCCTAATAATCTTAATTAATAATAAGACTCTTGGTGAAAAAAATCTGTGGAATGACTTTTTGGAAGGTGTACAGCCCGTTACAACAGGCATAAAAATGGCACAGGATTTGAATAAAAGAAACATGCCAACAGTGAAGCATGGTGGTAGAAGTGTGATGGTCTGGGGCTCCTTTGCTGCTTCGGGACTAGGACAACTTGCTGTGATCAAGAAAATCCTGAAGGAGAACGTCCAGCCATCTTTTTGTGGCCTCAAACTCAAGCGCTCTTGGATCATGGAGCAGGACAACGACCCAGAACATACCAGAAAGTCCATCTCTGAATGTATTTTTATTCTTTTTTTTTTTCCTTTCATACTTTCATGTTATAATGATGCGGCTCTTTTGTGATCCGGAATTTCGGAATTTTCCGAGGAGTGCCTATATAAGGACAAGAAGGACCGTCAACGAAGCTTCTTACCACCACTCTTTGGACAAGTAGACAAGTACACGCCACACTGCATTCTGCCTTTAGTCCCTGGACATTTCTGTTGTTCATTTTGTTGACTTGGATTAACTATTCGCTGGAAGTAAGATTTTCCTGGTTGTTCAACTTTGATAACTATTCGTAGCTTGGCTCAACTACTCGGTCTTTGAAGTTGTATTTTGTGTTAGTTGTTTTATCGTTTTTGTGTTGTATTGTTGTGTGTGTGATTAAATTGTCTTAAACGTAATAGAACTGCTTTGTCATATTTTTCTGCTTTGAGCAAGGGGATTTTAGTCTAAATTCACACATAACACAAGTCAAAGTTAAATCCAATTGTGATGGTGTGATGCAACCTTAAACGGGCAGTTCATGGTGGAGTTGAAACAATTCTGCAAAGAAGAGTGGGACAAAATTCCTTTAGAGCAATGTGAAAGACTCATCACCAATTATCACAAACGACTGATTTCAGTTGTTGATGCCAAGGGTGGCACAAACCCTTAATAGTTTCCAGGGGAAATTATTTTTTCACAGAGGATAAGAAGTTTGAGATTTTTTTTTTGTGCCTTAATGAATTTGAAAACAACTTTGCATTCTGATAACACTGTGTTTTGGACGTTTGTAAAAATAATGCTTCCTTACTGTTCCAACATGACAATAGGCATCAGCGCACAAATCAAGGTTTAAAAAGACGGATGAAATAGTTTGATGTGGTTGAAATTGACTGGCCTGCACACTCCTGACACCAACCCTTTCAAACACATTTCGATGAATTAGAGGAGAGACTGAGAGCCAGGCCTTTTCGTCCAACATCTGTGTAATCTCACAAATGCGCTTATGGAAAAATGGTCATAAACCATTCACTCCTTACCTTGGTAAAAGGCCTTTCCCGAACAGTTGAAGATGTTATAACTGCAGAGGGTAGACCGATGTCTTATTAAACCTCATGGATTAAAAAACCCTCCTTGATTTGTCAAATAATCGTGGAGGAAGAGTTTTTGTTTCCCATTGATCCTAGAAGTTAAGTTGTCTTGACCGTCCATTGAGAAAAAAAAAAAAAGTATGAGTATGGACAGCAGGCAATTATTGCATTGTCAAGTAAGATACAGGCAAATTTCGGGATTTACAATTTCAAATAAGGAGAGAGATGGGATTCTGAAGTAGAGGCCAAAGATTAACACCTATTTCTGGCTTTTTTCCAGCTCCAGAACTTGTTCTTCGGAGACTGATCAACTTTTCTGATTGTACTGTGTGCTTGGACAAACGAAATGCAAGTGGGAAGATTGAGTTTTACCAAGACCCGCTGTTGTACAAATGCTCCTTCCGAACACGTCTTTATTTTAGTTATGACAACATCAATTCCAAGATCCCCTCCGTCATCAAAGTAAGTAAATAAATAGCAACAACATAATAAGTAGCACCAGTGCTCAAAACTACGAGTTAACTTGACTTTAAATTGTGCCAAATGCTTTAGTGGCAGTTAATGAAATGTGAAACAAAAATTTGAAATAAAGGGGTCTCATGTTAGGTCCTATAATGTTAGGTTAAAGGTCCCATATTTTGGCGAGTTAGACCTCTTTTGTGGGACTATCTTCCATGGATACGGTATGAAAGCGTCAATTTCATATTAAAACAAAACAGCTAGGTGTTGTAATCTGTATCTGAAAAAGGCCCATCTGACAGCTACTTCTGTTTGACCCAGTTTTGTATCTGATTTGTGCATATTTGGTTAAGAGTGCCCCTTTCCTCAGATATTTTTGCCTTCAAGTTGAGTACATGTCCTTATGTTAATGGTGCTAGCTTTGAAGCGGAGAGGTACGTGAAGATCTTTGCTTGTGACGTAGAGAAGTTCAAGATATTCAAATTACTTGATTTCAGGCCTCTAGCCAGACAAAAATCTCATGCAGGAATGCATGGACAATTTTAATTCATATTTCACATTTGCTGAGGGACACTAGGGCCAATATTACATCCCAAATACTGGAAAAGGTTGGATTGGTTAATTAGGCCACTTTTAAATGTTAGTACTAAATGCTTTTTTTCTTAGACATGACCACTGTAATGGCGTTCTAACTGGATTCCCCCAAAAGAGCATTAAACAGCTGCAGCTCATTTAGAGTTCTGCATGCTTTGTTCTGACTGGAACAAAGAGGTCAGAGCATATTATTCCAATTTTAAACTCTACACTGAATCCCAGTAAGTTTGTGAATCAACATATTGACTGAACAAATCATGCTCAACCTATACTTAATCAAATACACTACAAAGACAATATTTAATGTTCAAACTGATGAACTTTTAGTTTTGGCAAATAATCATTGACTTAGAATTTTATGGCTGCAACACTTTCCAAAAAAGCTGGGGCAGGGTAATGTTAATCACTGTAAGATCACATTTTTTTTTCACAACATTCAATAAACCATTGGGAACTGATGACAGTTGCTGAAGCTTTGTAGGTGGAATTCTTTCCCATTGTTACTTGATGTACAGCTTCAGCTGTTCAACAGTCTGGGGTCTCTGTTGCATTTTGCGTTTCATAATGTGGCGTACATTTTCAGTGGGAGACACATCGCAGGCCAGTCTAGTATCTGCACTCGTTTACAACCAAGCCATGCTGTTGTTAACATGTACAATGTGATTCGGCATTGTCTTTCTGAAATTTGCACGGGTGTCCATGGAAAAGACGTTGCCTGGATGGCAGCGCATATTTCTCCAAAGCTTGTTCATACATTTCAGCAATAATGCCTTCAGAGATATGTAAGTTACCCATGCCATTGGCACTAACACAGCCCCCTACTATCACAGATGCTGGCTTTTCAACTTTAACTGTCCGGATGGTTCTTTTCCTCTTTGGCTCAGAGAACATGACGTCCTTATGATCCAAAAACAATTTGAAATCTGGACTCGTTGGACCATAGAACTTTTTTCCACTTTGCATCAGTCCATATTAAATAAGCTCAGACCCAGAGAAGGTGGCGGCATTTCTGGGTGTTTTTGATAAATGGCTTTTGCTTTGCATAGTAGAGTTTTAAGTTGCACTTAGTGATGGAGTGCCTTACTTTATTTACTGACATTAATTCTCTGTGTGTTCCTGAGCTCATGTGGGAATCTCCTTTACACATTGACGTTGGTTTGTGATGTAGTGGTGCCTGAGGGATCAAAGTTAACGGGCATTCATTGTTGGTTTTCGGCCGTCCCATTAACATGGAGTGATTTCTCCTGATTTTCCTAACTTTGATGATATTATGGACCGTAGATGATGAAATCCCCAAAGTCCTTGCACTTTTACATTAAGGAACATTGTTATTAAACTATTTTCTCATTCACTTGTTCACAAAGAGGTAAACTTCACCTCATGTTTGCTTGTCAATGACTGAGCAATTCAGGGTCAGGGAAGCTCTGTTTGTACGAAATCATGGCACCCACTTGTTCCCAATTAACCTGTTCACCCGTGAGATGTTCGAAACAGGTGTCTGATGAGCATTCCTCAGCTTTCATTTTTTTGCCACCTGTCCTGTCTTTCTTTTGGAATCAGTTGCAGCCATAAAATTCCAAGTTAATTATTTTCAAAAAACAATGAAGTTTATCAGTTTCCACATTAAAGGAGAAAACCAGTGCTTTGCATGAACAGTGTATCCGATATGTCACGTAATATGTACCCTATTTTGACAATGTGATGCTAAATCCTCTCTCATTTAATAGTGTTTTAAGAAGATATTTGTCGACAATTCCAAATTTTCAGCGGCGCTGCCATTTTCGCGAGTCACATGATGTACGTGGGCATATGTGACGTGTACGGTGGCGTTCCAAACACTCTATTACATGGGACACCATTATGCCCAGTTCTGATTTCTCTGATTTATCCTCATCTGATGAAGAAATAGCACTATCGGTTGATCGGGAAGACGGAGGAATACATACATACAGATTTGAACCTGTGGCCGTAATTAATGTTGAATATTCGGATGGTTCTTCGGGCGGAATGATGTGGAATCTGACTACTTGGAGGGCTTCGCGCAACATAACATGTGTAAACAAAGGCCCCCGGGAGCTCCGGGCCAGCAGCCGTGGATGGTTCGTCGGACGGGAATGATGCGGAGCCTGACGAGTGAGCTCTGGCGGTGGGCCGCGAGTCGAGCTTTCAGGCGGTGGAGCCTTTTAGCCAAGCTTTGATGGTGGCGGAGGCCTTTAGCCTAGCTTCGGCGTCCGGGACTAACGGCCTCTGCCGCCTGGGAGCTCGGCTCATGGCCCGCTGCCGCCCGCTTCGCTAGCCCCGGACACCGAAGCTAGACAAAAGGCCTCCGCCCCCACCGAAGCTCGGCTAAAGGCCTCCCCGAACGTTGAAGGTCGGGAAGGCGGGGCAGAGCTCCGGTGGTGGCAGAGGCCTTTAACCTAGCTTTGGCATCCGGGCCTAATGGCCTCCGCCAGAGCTCGCTCGTCAGACTCCGCGTCATTGCCATCCGAAGAACAATCCGCGGCTGCCAGCCCGGAGCTCCCGGGGGCCTTTGTTTACGCACTAATGTTGCGCGTAGCCCTTCAAGTAGTCAGATTCCACGTCATTCCGCCCGAAGAACCATCCGAATATTCAACATTAATTACAGCCACAGGTTCAAATCTGTATGAATGTATTCCTCCGTCTTCCCGATCAACCGATAGTGCAATTTCTTCGTCATCATCACTGGGTGTACATACAGGTTTAACAAATCCTTGAAGCAGACATTTATTCATGACCCACCAATTAATACATTGTTGCTTGTTGTATTACTTGGTAAGAAATAACATGAGCAAGTTAAATTGATTTTCATTTAGCCCTTCCTTGTGTACTTAGTTCTTTAAGCTTATACAGTGAAGAAAATAAGTATTTCAACACCCTCCTATATTGCAAGTTCTCCCACTAAGAAATCATGGAGGGGTCTGAAATTTTCATCGTAGGTGCATGTCCACTATGATTCAGACAATCTAAAAAGAAAAATCCATGAATCACAATGTTTGATTTTTTTTAATGATTTATTTGTGTGATACAGCTGCACATAAGTATTTAAACACCTGAAAAAACCATTGTCAATATTTTGTACAGTTGCCTTTGTTTGCAATTACAGAGGTCAAATGTTTCCTGTAGTTGTTCACCAGGTTTGCACACAAAGCAGGAGGGATTTTGGCCCACTCCTCCACACAGATCTTCTCAAGGTCTGAAAGGTCTCTGGGCTGTTGTTGAGAAACACGGAGTTGCAGCTCCCTCCAAAGATGTTCTATTGGGTTTAGGTCTGGAGACTGGCTAGGCCACGCCAGAACCTTGATATGCTTCTTACGGAGCCACTCCATGGTTTTCCGGGCTGTGTGCTTCGGGTCATTGTCATGTTGAAAGACCCAGCCACGACCCATCTTCAATGCTCCGACTGAAGGAAAGAGGTTCTTCCCCAAAATACATGACCGCGGTCATCCTCTCCTTGATACAGTGCAGTTGTCCTGTCCCATGTGCAGAAAAACATCCACAAAGCATGAGGCAACTAACCCCCATGCTTCACAGTAGGGATGGTTATTCTTGAGATGGAACTCATCATTCGTTTTCCTCCAAAGATGCTGAGTGGAATTATGACCAAAAAGTTCCATTTTGGTCTCATTTGACCACAAAACCTTCTCCCATGACTCCTCTGTATCATCCAAATGATCATTGGCAAACTCAAGATGGGCCTTGACATGTGCTGGTTCAAGGAGGGGAACCATGATTTTAAACCATGATATCTTAGTTTATTACCAACAGTCACCTTGGAATTGGTAGTCCCAGCTCTTTTCAGGTCATTGACCAAGTCCTGTCGTGTAGTCCTGGGCTGATTCCTCACCTTTCTAAGAATCATTGAGACCCCACGAGGTTACATCTTGCATGGGGCACCACTCGATTGAGATTGACCATCATGTTCAGCTTCTTCCATTTTCCAATGATTGGTCCAATAGTTGACCTTTTTTCACCAAGCTGCTTGGCAATTTCTCCGTAGCCCTTTTGAGCCATGGAGGGTTGCACATTTTTTTTTCTAGTTTACAGCTCTTTGGTCTTGGCCATGTTACAATTTTGACTCTTACTGATTGTATGGGGTGGACAGGTGTCTATATGCAGCTGATGACCTCACAGAGGCACATTTGATTCAGGATAATACATGGAGTGGAGGTGGACTTTTAAAGGCGGACTATCAGGTCTAGCAGATAGATGTTCAAATATGTATTTGCAGCAGTATCACACAAATAAAATCGTTAAAAAATCATATTTTGTGATTTCTGGATTTTTTTTTTTAGATTATCTCTCTCAAAGTGGACATGCACTTATGATGAACATTTCAGACCCCTCCATGATTTCTAAGTGCAATATAGCAGGGTGTTCAAATACTTATTTTCTTCACTGTAATGTCTTCCTCTCATTCCACTCGCATGCAGACAACTGATTTTTGGTTTTCTATCTGCTGGTAATTGATCAGTTTTGAATAACTACCTAGATTAGTTTGTGTTAGGATATTAAATGAAAAAAAAATGTGGTTTTATGAATTGATTTCTCTATTAAATTAATTTGTAATTTCTTCTGTCTCCTCAGATACAAACCATGGTTGATAGCTTGAAATTGTCAATTACAGATCAGCAGCTTCCCATGTTTATCCGCATTTTGCAACTCATTATTGCACTCTACTATGGGGAAATAGGAGGGCACAAAGAAGGAGAACGAGAGCCCAGCTGTCATGCCAGAGAAGCTGGAACAAATTTACCTGGTCAGTGACTTTTCCTCTACATCATTTCAATCTAATATCAAATATTATGCTTTTCAAATGTTTGTTTTCAATGGTCTCTATTTTTTATGTTTAAAAAAGCAGTCTGAGTGTGCCATGGAAAAAAAAAAAGCAAGACTTAAGTTAATTTCACAGTTATTGTGGTAATTGTGCTGGAGTTTATGAAAATAGTTAATGTCGAGGACCCTCATGTAAGTGCTGTAACATAGCAGTGCTTTTCTAGAAATGTACTGTATTTTTTTTCTCTTTCCTTACAAATGGGACAAAATACATCACTTTTATCATAGTGTATCTTCTGCTTTTTCAGCAAATCAATCTGAGCATATTTAAATGAACACAGACTATTGTCATCAAGCTTGAGCCCTCCATGTGTGTAGAAAGATCAAGTGAAGAAAAAAAAGGGTAAATCAAACACAGCCCCATCTTTTAGTTTCTGATTTGAACCTCATAGGAAATCACACTCCTCACATCCTGGAGCCAACTTAAACACACATGTTCCTGACTTCCCTCGCAAACGTGTCCACACTGCATTATACACAATCATACCTGGAGCCTTTGTTCATGTTAAATCAATTCTGTTTAAAGTGCACAGAGCATCATGAAGACCAAGGAACACACCAGGCAGGTCCGAGATACTGTTGTGGAGAATTTTGAAGCCGGTTTTGGATACAAATAGATTTCCCAAGCTTTAAACAGCTCAAGGAGCACTGTGCAAGCAATCATATTGAAATGGAAAGATTATCAGACCACTGCAAATCGACCAAGTTCCGGCCGTCCCTCCAAACTTTCACCTCAAACAAGGAGAAGACTGATCAGTGATGTCACCAAGAGGACCATGATCGCTCTGGATGAACTGCAGAGATCTACAGCTGAGGTGGGAGAGTGTGTCCATGGGACAACAATCAGCTGTACACTGCACAAATCGGGCCTTTATAGAAGAGTGGCAAGAAGAAAGACATTTCTCAAAGATATCCAAAAAAAGTCTTGTTTAAAGTCTGCCACAAGCCACTTGGGAGACACACCAAACATGTGGAAGAAGGTGCTCTGGTAAGATGAAACCAAAATCAAACTTTTGGCCACAATACAAAACGATATGTTTGGCTTAAAAGCAACACAGCTCATCACCCTGAACACACCATCCCCACTGTCAAACATGGTGATGGCAGCCTCATGGTTTGGGCCTGCTTTTCTTCAGCAGGGACAGGTAAGATGGTTAAAATTGATGGGAAGATGAATGGAGCCAAATACAAGACCAGTCTGGAAGAAAACCTGTTCGTCTGCAAAAGACCTGAGACTGTGACTGAGATTTATCTTCCGACAGGACAATGATCTAAAACATCAAGCCAAATCGACAATGGAATGGTTCACTAATAAACATACACAGGTGTTAGAATGGCCAAGTGAAAGTCCAGACCTTAATCCATTCAACAATCTGTGGACATAGCTGAAGACTGCTGTTCACAAACGCTCTCCATCCAACCTCAATGAGCTTGTGCTGTTTGTTTTGCAAGGAAGAATGGGCGAGAATTTGAGTCTCTGAATGTGCAAAACTGATAGAGACATACCCCAAGCGACTTGCAGCTGTAATAGCAGCAAAAGGTGGCGCTACAAAGTATTTATGCAAAGGGGCCGAATACTATTCCACACCCAACTTTTCAGGTTTTTATTTGTTAAAAAAGTTTAAAATATCCAATAAATGTCCTTCCACTTCACAACTGCGTCCCAGTCCCCGTGATTCTTGACAAAAAACTTAAATTTTACATCTTTATGTTTGAAGTCTGAAATGTGGCGAAAGGTTGAAAAGTTCAAGGGGGCCAAATACTTTCACGAGGCACTGTATAGTTCGCTCGAGAAAATAAAACCAGCAGTCATTTCCAATTAAAAAAAATATACTTTTTATCGCCAAAGTCTACATTCCCAGTAGAGTTCCATCGATCACAAAACATTTATATAGGTCACAATACAGTCAAGAAAATTAGTATTTGAACAACGTGCTAAATTAAAAGTTCTCCCACTTAGAAATCATGGAGGGGTCTGAAATTTTCATCGCAGGTGCATGTCCACTGTGAGAGAGATAATCTTAAAAAGAAAAATCCAGAAATCACGATATATGATTGTTTTTTTTTTTTAACGATTCATTTGTGTGATACAGCTGCAAATAAGTATTTGAACACCTGAGAAAACCAATGTTAATAATTAGTACAGTAGCCTTTGTTTGGAATTACAGAGGTCAAACGTTTCCTTTAGTTGTTGACCAGGTTTGCACACACTGCAAAAGGGATTTTGGCCCACTCCTCCACACAGATCTTCTCTAGATCAGACAGGTTTCTGAGCTGTTGGTCAGGAACACGGAGTTTCAGCTCCCTCCAAATA
This sequence comes from Syngnathoides biaculeatus, assembly GCF_019802595.1. NCBI lineage: Eukaryota > Metazoa > Chordata > Actinopteri > Syngnathiformes > Syngnathidae > Syngnathoides > Syngnathoides biaculeatus. The sequence goes on along the minus strand of NC_084644.1, from coordinate 17,935,686 downwards.
TTTTCTATTGGGTTTAGAGGCCTGGAGACTGGCCAGGCCACGCCAGAACCTTGATATGCTTCTTACGTAGCCACTCCTTGGTTTTCCTGTTTGTGTGCTTTGGGTCGTTGTCATGTTGAAAGACCCAGCCACGACCCATCTTCAATGCTCTGACTGAGGGAAAGAGATTGTTCCCCAAAATCTCACAATACATGGCCGTGGTCATCCTCTCCTGAACACATTCGTGGGCAGCGTCCCATTTTTCATCATTATTTTCATGCATTATATCCTTCAGGATATCAAAATATTTAAGCGTTTTAACCTGAAGCCATAATTTGGTATCAAGAGAGGATAACTCATCCGTCAAAGTTAGCATGGAGTTATTTCCCTTTTCTTACTGACCCAACGTGGCTGCCTCAAGTACACATGGAGCGTTTTCCAAGAGAAGAAGGGGAGAAAGGTCGGTAAGCAACCTAGTTTGTCTTCAAAATGCTAATCAATCAGTATTATTAATGCTTAGGTGTCATTCTAGAATAAGAATTGATTAATAAAACATATCTCTACTATGTACCACTTCACAGACATAACATACCTGTCCCAGTTTTGGGAGGGTACATCTTTTTTGCCCTTTGTTATATGCGTTAAATGGAAAAAAAAAGGGTTATTTCCTTGATTGTGGCCTGTTCGGAGACTTTTATCTCAATAAGGCAAAAAATTGCCAACCTGCCCATGATTGTGTTAATACAGTGCAATCGTCCATTCCCATGTGCAGAAAAACACCCCAAAAGCATGATTCTATTACCCTAATGCTTCACAGTAGGGATGGTGTTCTTGGGATGGAACTCATCATTCGTCTTCCTCCAACCATGTTTAGTGGAATTATGACCGAAAAGTTCAATTTTGGTCTCATCTGATCGCAAAACATTCTCCAATGACTCCTCTGTATCATCCAAATGGTCATTGGCAAACTAAAGACGGCCCTTGACATGTGCTGGTTTAAGCAGGGGAATCTTCCGTGCCATGCATGAATTCAAACCATGAAGTCTTAGTGTATTACCAACAGTCACCTTTGAAATAGTGGTCCCAGCTCTTTTCAGGTCATTGACCAAGTCCTGTCCTGTAGTCCTGGGCTGATTCCTCACCTTTCGAAGGATCATTGAGACTACATCAGGTAATATCTTGCATGGGGCTCCACTCCGATTGAGATTGACAGTCATGTTTAGGTTCTTACATTTTTTAATGATTGCTCCAACAGTGGCCCTTTTTTGACCAAGCTGCTTGGCAATTTCTCCGTGGCCCTTTCCAGCCGTGTGGGGTTATACAATTTTGTCTCTGGTGTCTTTGGGCAGCCCTTTGGTCTTGGCCATGTTACAAGTTTGAGTCTTACTGATTGTATGGGGTGGACAGGTGTCTTTATGCAGCTAAAGACCTCACACAGGTGCATATGATTCAGAATAATACATGGAGTGGAGGTGGACTTTTAAAGGCGGACTAACAGGTCTTTGAGGGTCAGAATTCTAGCTCATAGACAGGTGTTCAAAAAATTATTTGCAGCTGTATCACACAAATAAACCGTTAATAAATGATACATTGTGATTTCTGGATTTTAAAGGAAAATTATGCTGAACAATGAAAAGCCTTAATCAGGTAGGTCATGTCATATGTACTGAACCTTGAAAATTTTTGGTCAATGCGATATCATTTAATGGTGTTTTGAGAGGACTTTTATCGGCGTTTACGAATTTTCATGGGCACTGCGATTTCAGAGAGTCACATGACCTTGCGTGGATGTGACGTATTCTGGGTGTAAACAAAGAAATTATGACCGATTTGTAGCTTAATCACATGCAGTACCACCACCATTGGGCACACGAAACTGTATCGCGAAGTTTTGCCATAATTCGGGTAGAAATAATTCGAGGAATGCTTGGTGGCATATTCTGCCCAGTTAGAAAAAGAAACATTTAAGGACCCAGTGGCTAGCGAAGTGTGGGCGACATGAGTTCAATAAGTCTTAAATAAAATTGTTTTGACGTTGCTACCCAATGATGACAAAAGTACTTCCTACCATTAATGCTACTTCTTGTGCTTTCATACGTCATGCTGGCGTTGAGACTTCCATCCATTCATTGTGACTGTAATTCAATTTGATTTGCCATCATGATGGTGAACAGTTCTTGCCAACAAAGGCATGTCTTTTATTTGTTTGATTATCTTGTCTTTATGCAAAGTTGGCAAAATGTTAATTGTCAACGTCGAGTACGATTGCTTTGACATACTCCCCATCTGTGAATTTAAACTCCCAGCAGAACCCTCCCTCTCCACAAAGGCTGTCCATTCTTGTTGAAAACTTCGGTACTCCTCATATTTTTTCTTTGAGCGACCTTTGTCAAAAGTTTCCAGAATTATTGTTCCGACACGATCAGCGTTCGACCGTTCTGTGCCTGTGGTTAGTTAGCTAGTCAGACTCTGCGTCATTCCCGTCCGAAAATCCATCCAAATATTCACCATCATTTATAGCCACAGGTTCAAATCTTTATGGACGTATTCCTCCGTCTTCCCAATCAACTGATACTGCTATTTCTTCATCAGGTGAGAATAAATCCTAGAAATCAGCGCTGTCCGTGATTGTGTATTCCTTTGCATGCGCACAGGAGATGTCACTTCCTGTCATGTGACACTCCAAAATGCCGGCGCCCATTAAAATTTGTAATTGCTGATAAAATCCTTTCAAAACACAATTAAATGATATCAGATCAAATTTTCAAGGTACAGTACATATGCCATGACCTATCAGATTAAGGCTTTTCATTGTTCAGCGGAGTATTCCTTTAAAAAACTCCTCGGTAGCAGGGCCCCGGGGGTAGATGTGATTCACCCGGAGTTCTCTCAAAACTCTGAATGTTGTGGGGCTTTGCTGTGTGACACACCTATGCAACATCACGTGGACATCGGGGACAGTGTCTCTGGATTGCCTGACGGGGTTGGTGGTCTCCCTTTTTAAGAAGGAGGACCGGATGGTCTGTTCCAACTACAGGGGCACCACACTCCTCAGCCTCCCTGGTAAGGTCTATTCAGGAGTGCTGAGGATGAGGGTCCATTGAGAAGTCAAATCCAGGAGGAGCAATGTGGTTTTTGTCCTCGCTGTGGAACAGTAGAACCAGCTCTCCACCCTTGGCACGATCCTCAAGGGTGCGTCGGAGTTCGCCCACGCAGTCTACATGTGTATTTTGGACTTGGAGAAGGTGTGTGACTCTTCCCCTTTGGGATCAAGTGGGGGGTACTTCGGGAGTATTTAATTATATGGTTTTCAGTGCCAGATGCAAAAATTGGTGTCATGCGACTGCTACAGTGTTTGGAGGCTCTGAGAATGAATTGGTATCCTTTCACAAAATATATACAAGAGGGGAAAAGCTCTTGGAACCCAAGTACATGCAGAGCTTATATTGCTGGAAATAATCAAGAGTAAAGGAACTGGCTGTGTGTTTGCTGGGATAGGACTGGTAGCAATTCTGCATTGTGCATGAACATTCGACTATCCTTGCATCCTCTCCCCAATCATAACACCAGAAGAATAAAATACATTATTGACCTCAGTAATTCCCAACCAATGTGGCGTGACACACAAGTGTGCCATGAGAGAACATCTTGGATACCACAGGAATCTATCCAAACTAAACTCAATTGAAATTACTTTACAATAAGCAGCATTAATACATTTGACATTAAACTCAATGATCATGGTGATACAACACTTTAACCAACAGATATTTGAACATATGGTGGAGTAGAACGTAGACCGATTGTATCATGATACACGTAGGTTTATCATTTATCCTCTATGAAAAATGACTAATGTTGTAGAAACTTACAGAGTAGTCGTTTATTCTTTGTCTGCATGACTGAATCGTACAGTATTGCTTTCCAGTGGCCAAGGCGGGAACACCAGATGTAGCAGCACACTGAATAGTATTGCGGCAATAGATCATTATGCACAAATTGTTTAACGCTTTACATAAAAAAATAATAATAATACAGTAAAATTTTACTGTGGGAGTTTTTCCAAATTGGTTGAAACAAGTGAATGTAATTTTCATTTATTTCAATGGGGAAAGATGATTTGTAATACGAGTGATTTGAATTACCTTTGTGGTCACGGAATGAATCATACAAATCATATCTCATGGCACTACTGTATTCCTTTGTCGTCTATTTACAGTATGCCAGTGATGTATACTGACAGCCTGAACAATTAAATACTTTCATTAAATAGGTGATTTGAATCTTGTATATTAATTTACCATGATCTTTTTAGAATTGTGTGAACTTTTTTCCCTCAAAATTTTCCCATGGATCTTTGCCTCACAGAACATGCTCGTTTGCTGGATTATGAATATATTTTTAATAAATGTATACTTGGCTTTATTCAGAGCTGCCCAATCCTGTCATATAAGTACATTTTGTATTCATCTAGGCTCTGAAAATAAAATGCACTGATATAATATGACAGAGAACAAATGAGAGTACTAATATTTCAGGGTTTCCTAATGCAGCAGGTGATCAGTCCACCTTTCCCTTGCATAAACATGGAGAGACATCTGCTGGCCTCTGAAGGCACAGCCTTTCTCCCATTTGTCCTCCTTGGTCTTTCTCAGTGTCAATCAAATGGTCACTCACTTACATAGCCACTTGTTATTTAAGATGTGGGGCAAAGCGACAGGTGTTAAATGCTGCCCCTGGAGCCCTACTTTGGACATTGATACTCCGATTTTAGTTATTTTAGATTCAGCCACGAAAGCTTAGGCTGAACTAATGTGAGAAACCATGGTCATTTTATTTCTGCAGATGCAGTGAATCAGCCACATCTCTGGGAATTTTTCACTCACTTCTTTGGATTAATACTTCAAAGTCTACTTAAGCGGCTGTGTTTTGATCATTCCGTTCATAATTGCTCTTTTATTCAGATTTTCTCAAAATTCAAATGTAGGCTTTGTCAGCATGTGACATGAAGCAGAACAGCTTAACTTGTTGAAGTGACACCTCAAAAGCTACCACAGGAGGGGGAGGTAGGGCAGTGGGGAGACCAAATATGACTGGAACACTGAAGAAGAGAGATAATTTTACCATAACATTGGCCTTCCAACTGCCATTTCACCAAGTGAAACATTTAATTAAAATGTCATATTTTCACCTCCTCTTTAGCCTTTGGGATTCCTAAGCAATGACCTCACAGACTGGATTGTTTTCCTGCAGAGGACATGAGCCTGCAAGGAATGGGATTACACATTCTTGTGTGTTGACATCAGCTTCCTCTTTCTCCATCATTATGCTAACAGGCATGAGATGAAGGTTCGAGATCAGAAAATGAAGAGTGGTGTAGTTCAAACCTGTGAAGGATGAGTACATTCAGAGGCGTTTTTTTTTTTTTTTTTTTTATACAAAAAAATGACCAACATGCCAGTCTGTATACATTACTTCTAGGTTCACTGAAATAATAATTGAGGACAACTTTGTTTGCATTATTCAATCATGGTTGAATGATACAAACAAAATTGTCATTGTTTTTTTTAATCATCACTCTTGTCTTGTTCCCATGATTTACCAGCTCATTTTTCTGTCCAAGATTGTATCTATATTCTCGCTTACTTTGTTGCACATTTGTCTAGTCACATAAGATGCTCATTACAAGATATTTGTGTAGAAACCCCAATTTCAACTAAGTTGGAATGTTGTGTAAAACAAATAAAAGCAGAGATACAGTGAAGAAAATAAGTATTTGAACACCCTGCTATATTGCAAGTTCTCCCACTTAGAAATCATGGAGGGGTCTGTAATTTTCATTGTAGTTGCATATCCACTCTGAGAGATAATCTAAAAAGACAAATCCAGAAATCACAATGTATGATTTTTTTTTTTTAACGATTTGTGTGATACAGCTGCAAATAAGTATTTGAACACCTGTGTATCAGATAGAATTCTGACCCTCAAAAGACCTGTTAGTCTGTCTGTTAGTCCACCTTCACTCCATTTATTACCGCGACTCAGATGCACATGTGTGGGGTTGTTAGCGGCATAAAGACACCTGTCCACCCCATACACTCACAATGTATGATTTTTTTTTTAATGATTTAATGATGACAGCTGCAAATAAGTATTTTAACACCTGAGAAAACTAATGTTAATATTTGGTACAGTAGCCTTTGTGTGCAATTACAGAGGTCAAACGTTTCCTGTAGTTGTTGACCAGGTTTGCACACACTGCAGGAGGGATTTTGGCCCACTCCTCCACACAGATCTTCTCTAGATCAGACAGGTTTCTGGGCTGTCACTGAGAAACATGGAGTTTCAGCTCCCTCCAAAGATTTTCTATTGGGGTTAAGTCTGGAGTTTGGCTAGCTCACGCCAGAACCTTGATATGCTTCTTACGGAGCAAATCCTTGGTTTTCCTGGCTGTGTGCTTTGGGTCATTGCTATGTTAAAAGACCCAGCTACGACCCATCTTCAATACTCGGACTGAAGGAAGGGGTTGTTCCCCAAAATCTCACAATACATGGCCGCGGTCATCCTCTCCTTAATACAGTGCAGTCGTCCTGTCCCATGTGCAGAAAAACACCCCAAAGCATCATGGTACCACCCTCATGCTTCACAATAGGGATGGTGTTCTTTGGATGGAACTTATCATTTGTCTTCATCCAAACAGGGTTAGTGAAATTATGACCAAAAAGTTCCATTTTGGTGTCATCTGACCATAAAACTTTCTCCTATGACTCCTCTGTATCATCAACATGTGCTGGTTTAACCAGGGGAACCTTCCGTGCCATGTATGATTTCAAACCATGACGTCTTAGTGTATTACCAACAGTCACCTTGGAATCGTTGGTCCCAGCTCTTTTCAGGTCATTGACCAAGTCCTGTCCTGTAGTCCTGGGCATTCCTTACCTTTCTAAGGATTAGTGAGACCCCACGAGATAATACCTTGCATGGGGCTCCACTCCGATTGCGATTGACCATCATGCTTATCTTACTCCATTTTCTAATGATTGCTCCAACAGTGGACCTTTTTCCACCAAGCTGCTTGGCAATTTCTCCGTAGCCCTTTCCAGCCTTGTGGAGTTGTACAATTTTGTCTCTGGTGTCTTTGGCCAGCTCTTTGGTCTTGGCCATGTTAAAGTTTGAGTCTTACTGATTGTATGTGGTTGACAGGTGTCTTTATGCCGCTAACGACCTCACACAGGTGCATCTGATTCAGGATAATACATGGAGTGGTGGTGGACTTTTAAAGACGGACTAACAGGTCTTTGAGGGTCAGATTTCTAGCTGATACACAGGTGTTCAGATACTTATTTGCGGCTGTATCACACAAATAAATTGTTAAAAAATCATATATTGTCACATCTGGATTTTTCTTTTTAGATTATCTCTCTCACAGTGGACATCTACGATGAAAATTTCAGACCCCTCCATGATTTCCAAGTGGGAGAAGTTGCACTATGTTATTATTTTCTTCAGTGTAATATTAATATAGATTAAATCTCTGAATCTCTGAAACAGTTCAGCATGTATTTTCTTAATCTTAGACACCATTTGACTGTAATTCTAAGAACATTTTAATTCCAATCTGATTGGCAACAATGTTTTTGTATGTTAATGTCAAAGGGTCACTTTTCAATGAACAAGAGCCACATCTAAGTACAGTGAACAAAATAATGTAATATAGCAGGGTGTTCAAATACTTTTCTTCACTGTATTATACCCTGGTTTAGATTCACACTTTGCTTCTTTGCCATTTTCTCTTAAAACCGGAACACAGTTTTGTAGTCAAATTACATGGGCTATATAAGACACTGCACTGTTGCTGAATTTGGATGGATACCTGTCAATGTTTAAAAATAAATACATAAATAAAAATACACACGCACATATATAGCGGATATAAATATATATGTCAATATTGTATTTCCTGACTCCACTAGTTCACTGCTTTTAGGGTTATAGGTACGGTATTTATTATGGACTTATGTGCTTACTAATACCAAGCTGTCAAGTTTTGTTTCACCACTAGCAAGGTAGCACTGTACAGTTTAATGACTGTATGCTTTTTACGATTTGCATATTTTTGTTTCAGGGCTAGATATGGGCATGGAGAATCACAGTCCAACCCATTACTCCAGTCAAGAGTTCTGCATGAATCCGGGTCTTTCTGCAGATAATAACCAGGGCTGGGTGTCTTGGGCTTGGTCCTTTGTCCCAGCCATTGTGAACTCAGATGAATATGAGGAAGGTGTCTATCAGCAAAGAGAGACAGGGAGCATCCCAAATAATCCTCAACAGCACACACTCAAGGAGCCTGTTGTTTCAATCGGTTTCTACTGCACCAAGGCTGCTGTAACATTTAAGGTAATTCCTCTATTTCAGACTGGGCTTTGTAATAAATGTTGATTAAAAAAGCTATAACTTGTTAGTTATTTTATTTATTACTTATAATTGTTTCTAGAAGCCCCGTAGCTCAGTGGTTAGAGCACTGGTTTGGTAAACCAGGGGTTGTGGGATCGTATCCCACTGGGGCCTCCACTCCCTGAGAAGGGTTGCGTCAGGAAGGGCATCCGGCGTAAAAATTGTGCCAAACATATATATGCGTTCATCTGAGAAAGGGAAAAGCCGAAAGAAACAGACACACTTATAATTGTTTCTTCTTCTTCTTTTCCTTTCGGTTTGTCCCATTAGGGGTCGCCACAGCGTATCATCTTTTTCCATCTAAGCCTATCTCGTGCATCTTCCTCTCTAACACCAAGTGCCCTCATGTTTTCTCTCATAACATCCATCAACCTTTTCCTTGGTCTTCCTCGTGCTCTTTTGCCTGGCAGCACCATCCTCAGCACCCTTCTGCCAATATACTCACTCCCTCGCCTCTAAACATGTCCAAACCATCGAAGTCTGGTCTCTCTAACCTTGTCTCCAAAACATCCAACTTTGGTTGTCCTTCAAATGAGCTCATTTCATTCCTCCACTACTCTTTCCCATAACTTCATTGTGTGGCTCATCATCTTTATTCCTCTATAGTTTCCACAGCTCTGAACATCGCCTTTGTTCTTAAAATTGGGGAACAGCACACTTTCCTCCTTTCTTCTGGTATCTTCTCTCCTGCTAGTATTCTATTGGACAAATAGGTCAAAACCTTCACTGTCACCTCTTCAAATTGCTTCCATACTTCCACCGGTATGTCATCAGGACCAACTGCCTTTCCATTTTTCGTCCTTTGTAGTGCCTTTCTAACTTCCCCCTTAATAATAATTGCCACTTCTTGATCCTTCACACTTGCCTCTTGTACTCTTCCTTCTCTCCCATTTTCTTCATTCATTAACTTCTCAAAGTACTCTTTCCATCTACTTGGTACACAACTGGGACCAGTCAACATATTTCCATCGTTATACTTGATCACCTTTCGTTGCTGCACATCCTTCCCATCTATATCCCTCTGTCTGGCCAACTTGTAGAGCTCCTTTTCTCCTTCTTTCGTATCAAACATGGAGTACATGTCGTCATATGCCTCTTGTTTAGCCTTTGCCACCTCTACCTTTGCCCGACAACGCATCTCAATGTATTCCTTTCGCCTCTCCTCAGTCCTCTCCTTGTCCCACTTCTTCTTCACTCATCTCTTATCTTGGATGACTACTTGTATTTTGGGGTTCCACCACCAAGTCTCCTTCTCTCCTTTCCTACCAGAAGGAACCCCAAGTACTCTCCTGCCCGCCTTCGCGAGTACCTTGGAAGTAGTATTCCGGTTTTCTGGGAGCTCTTCCTGTCCATCTAGAGACTGTCTTACCTCTTTCAGAAAGGCCATACAACATTCTTCCTTTCTCAACTTCCACCACCTGATTCTCTGCTCTACCTTTGTCTTCTTAATCGCTCTACCCGCTACCAGAGTCATTCTACACACCACCATCCTATGGTGTCGAGCTACACTCTCCTCCACCACTCACTACCTTACAATCACTAACCACCTTCAGATTACATCGTCTGCACAAAATGTAATCCAGTTGTGTGCTTTTACCTCTGCTCTTCTAGGTCACTGTATTTTCCCGTCTCTTCTGGAGACTTATCTGCTTATAATTGTTTACCATTGTTTATTTCCGCTTTATAACAACATATATACTCACAGCACCCTTATAAAACAATACAATTTGTGTTGAATAAATACATCAAATTAATACTGAACGCAATTGAGTTTGGTGTGGCCCTCGACAGTGGTTCATTTCTAACATTGTCCATCCTGATCTATTGAAAGAATATTGTGTGTGTGTGAGAGAGATAGAAAGAGAGACACCCATCATTTTGTAGCTTGTTTTCCAAAAACTATACAAATCCGTATGAAATGATAATGTTATTTGTGAGTGGACCAGTTTTCCATTATTTATTTTTGTTTGTTTCGTCAGTAGGCATGGTGGATGACTGACTGGCACATCCACGTCACAGTTCTGAGGACTGTGGTTTGAGTCCTGGTCCCGCCTGTGTGGACTTTGCATATTCTCCCCATGTCTGGCTAAAATTTCTACAGATATTTTGGTTTTCTCCCACATCCCCAAAAACATGTGGGGTTTGTTAATTGAATACTCTAAAATTGCCCATAGATCTGAATGTCCAAATAGTTTTGTTTATATTTGTTCTGTGTTTAGCTGGCGACCATTTCAGGGTATATCCCGCCTCTCTACCGAAGATAGTTGGTATAGGCTTCAACATGCCTGTGACCCTAGTGAGGATAAGACGAGCGGAAGATGAACAAATGAATGAATGAGTGTTTTGTTAGTAAGTACTGGTAATTATTATACACATTTAAAATCACTGGCAGGGGAGGATCAGTTATTCTAAGAAATTTGCCATTTGTGGTAGGACTCTATCCCTGTCCTTCACGAATTGTAGGGGTCTACGCTACCTCACAAAAGTGAGCACCGCCATCACAGCTTGATAAATATTTTATTCTATTTTCATGGGAAAACACAGAAAATACAACACATTCATAAAAAGTATTTACTGTCTTCACAAAGCCATTAATGTGTAAGATGCTGGAAGCAAAAGTGAGTATATTCCCATGTGAAAATATCCAAATCGGGCTTATAGAGTTATTATTTTTTAGTCTTCTTATCTTACCCAAACTGTGTCAGAGCTTTGTTGTGCATCATCTTTGGAAGAGCCTTCCAACTGGGAAAACACCATATCAGATTAAGTTGATACAGTCTGCAACATGTGGTCTGGACACTGACAGACTGACCCCTCACTTCTTCAACATTTGCAGCAATGCTAGCAGCACTTTACAGTGTACAACACATATACAGTATTTTCCAAAGATAACCTCTCTATACACTGAACATGGTCAGGCCAGTTCTGAGTGAAAACAATGTGCTCCAGCACAGTTTCACTGTGTTGTTAATCTTCTTTTTAATCTAGGCGATAGGTCACTAACTAGCAGGCTCTGGTCCAGTTCTGGGCGTAGACGCTGTCGCAAACAGACCCAAACCTAAAGCCAAAAATGCAGGATTTTTATCTAAACGTGATGAGGTCCTTCTATTATAAGTGGTACTCCAATTGTTGGCTTTATAGGAGTGGTTTAGTGGATGACAAAATGTACAAACCAATTACTTGTGAGTTAAAGCAAAGCAATTTGTATGGGGCATTTCATACACAAGGCTGACGAGACTACATCATGCATGGTCGAGTGCTACCAATGGAAAAGCCAGTTTTTAGCCATTTAAATGCTTTATTTTTTTTTTCATTTTAATCTAAAAAGAAAAATCCAAAAATCACAATGTATTTTTTTTTAACGATTTGTGTGACACAGCTGCAAATAATTATTTGAACACCTGTCAATCAGCTAGGATTCTGACCCTCAAAGATCTGTTAGTCCACCTTTGTAAAGTCCACCTCCACTCCATGTATTGTCCTGAATCAGATGCACCTGTGTGAGGTCGTTAGCGCCATAAAGACAACTGTCAATCCCATACAATCAGTAAGACTCAAACTTGTAACATGGCCAAGACCAAAGAGCTGTCCAAAGACACCAGAGACAAAATTGTACAACTCCACAAGGCTGTAAAGGGGTACGGAAAAATTGCCAAGCAGCTTCGTGAAAAAAGGTCCACTTTTGGACCAATCATTAGAAAATGGAATAAGATAAACATGATGGTCAATCTCAGTCGGAGTGGAGCCCCATGCAAGATATTACCTTGTGGGGTCTCACTGATCCTGAGAATGGTGAGGAATCACTCAGGACTACACGACAGAACTTGGTCAATGACCTGAAAAGATGTATGACCACCGTTTCCAAGGTGACTTTTGGTAATACACTCAGATGTCATGGTTAGACATCATGCATGGCACGGAAGGTTCCCCTGCTTAAATCAGCACGTCAAAGGTCCGTCTTAAATTTGCCAGTGACCATTTGGATGATCCAGAGGAGAAATGGGAGAAGGTTTTGTGGTCAGATGAGACCTAAATGGATCTTTTTGGTCATAAATGATGAATTCCATCCCAAGAACACCATTCCTAATGTGAAGCATGGGGGTGGTAGCATCGTGCTTTGGGGGAGTTTTTCTCCACATGCGACAAAACAACTGCACTGTATTAAGGAGAGGATGACCCCGGCCATGTATTTTGAGATTTTGGGGAACAACCTAGTATTGAAGATGGGTCGTTGCTGTGTCTTTCAACATAACAATGATCCGAAGCACACAGCCAGGAAAACCAAGGAGTGGCTCCGTGAGAAGCATATCAAAGTTCTGGCGCGGCCTCTCCAGTCTCCAGACCTCAACCCAATAGAAAATATTTGGAGGGAGCTGAAACTCCGTGTTTCTCAGTGACAGCCCCGAAACCTGTCTGATCTAGAGAAGATCTGTGTGGAGAAGTGGGCCCAAATCCCTCCTGCAGTGTGACCAAAACTGGTGAACAACTACAGGAAACGTTTGACCTAACGTTGATTTTCTCAGGTGTTCAAATACTCATTTGCAGCCATTATCACACAAATAAATTGTTAAAAAAATCAAACATTGTGATTTCTGGATTTTTCTTTTTAGATTATCTCTCTCACAGTGGACATGCACCTATGATGAAAATTTTAGGCCCCGCCATGATGTCTAAGTGGAAGAACTTACAATATAGCAGGGCCTTCAAATACTTATTTTCTTCACTGTATGTACTATAGTTACAATTTATGTGTTTATGATAGGGTGGCATGGTGGCACAGCTGGAAAGCATTGGCCTCACAGTTCTGAGGATTATATATTGATATATTGAGTTTTTCCCTTTTGAATAAATCAGCAATTGTTTTTTTCCCCTAAATATGGTCTATATAACATAATGGAAAAATTTAACTGGGTGTGAATACTTTTTGTACCCACTGTAAATCCTCTGCCCTTTTAGCACATCTCTGTTGTCTCGCGCATTCCTTCTGTGCACCCAACCCTAATGTGTGTGGTCATTTTGCATTTAAGTCTTGAAAATATATTGGTCCTCAGGAAGCTTTCCTTCTCTTTGTCTGTGTGTGGTGCAGGCAAGGGAAGGGAACCTGCTAACCAGTGTCATGGGTCCAGGTAATGTTTAAACATTGTCTTCATTCGGTGAAATGATGACTGTTCAGAAACATCACAATGTTTAAACCTGCCAGTTTAGTCAAAATTGTTAGAAATCATCTATGTACAGGGTCTCATATCACATGCTTTTCTTGTTTTTCTTTTAATCATCCATCAATTACTTATCGAGAATAATTGCTGACAGCTGAAAAGGCATTCACATTGCTTTCCTTTTAATACCTATTTCGCTCAAGCGAATGGTTGAAAATTCCATCCATCCATCCATTCCATCCATCCATCCATCCATCCATCCATCCATCCATCCATCCATCCATCCATCCATCCATCAATTTTCTTAGCCGTGTATCCTCACAAGGGTCGCGGGAGTGCTAGAGCCAATCCCAGCTGTCATTGTACACACTGAACTGCTTGCCAGCCAATAGCACGGCACACAGATGCAAACAGCTGCACTAACAATCAGACCTAGGGGCAGTTTAGAGTGTCCAATTAATGTTGCTTGTTTTTGGGATGTGGGAAGAGTGCCCGAAAAAAACCCACGCAGGAACAGGGAGAACATGCAAACTCCACACAGGCGTAGCCGGGATTGAACCTGGGTCCTCAGAACTGTGAGACCAATTCTTTACAGCTGCCCCACTGTGCCGCCTGGTTGAATATTATATTCCTAAAATCCTGTTTGAAATATATGGGCTCGAAAGCACAGGATTTACTTTAATTTCTGACTCCATAGACTGTTTTCAAACACGTGACTACATCTGTGGCACCTGGACATGTTGAATGGGTTCATTCTACTGACGCCGTTCACTATTGCTTTTGCATACAGACCGGAGTTACACAAATGTTCGTACGGCTGTTAAAAGTGACGCATGATGGCTAAAACGACTTTGGAAAGTTATCGGGGCTCATTAGATGTTGTTTCAAGAAACCGTTACGACAAGAAGTGTGCTTTGATCGACAATATCGACCCATATGCCTTGGAGAAACACAAATGGAGCACATAAATGTGGGCGTCGGTAACCTATACAGACATCGTCAACTGTCTCCTCTTCTCAACAAGCGCTTATATCATGGACCAACTAAAGAATTACAATTGTCTGGAGGCCTACAACCAATTCATCAATGGCTGGGTTCGTGATGCAATGGTATCCATTGTAAACAACCTGTGTCTCCACACTTCTCAGGTTACTGTACTGCACAATACAATTTAAACATGTATCGCGTGATTCCAGTCAGCGTTGTGTTAAATTATGTTGATTATACCAACAAAAGAGTTGTAGATTATTATCTTCGTTTTTGTTACCGAGTGGGGGAGAGAGGGAGGTTCGACCGGGACAAGTCCCAAGTGGAGGCCGCACCTCTTTCTCCACTTCCATGGTTACGTTTTTAACTCAACTCATGAAACAGCTAGCGGTGCGGTAACTGGTTTTTGCAAACGTTTGATAAGAAAACAAAAAATACAGATTTTGGAGACATGCATTGCATTCACACACGAGTATTATGTAGGCCCTTGGCCCGAAAGAATACTTCTCTTTCACAAAACCTAGTTATTGCTAAGTAGGTGTGAAATTCTAAAAGGTATCCAATACTTGCCAAGAATAAAATGCTACGAGCAAACTCTGACATAAGGGAATGACTTGGCTGCTAGATTGGTTTTGCTAATATGAGACAGCCACAGTTGTCGCCGTTTGTTTGATAACTGCTCCGTTTTATCGCACTGGTGCTTGATCACAGCTGGCAGTCGAAAGAAAGACTTTTTACAAGGCCCACTTTCGTTTGAGCAACTGATAACACAGCAGTGCATCCCCATTCTTACGCCTTTTTGAAATGATTCCTGCTTGGATACAGTTTATTTACTCGAATTCACCAAACCAAAATGGTGACCGCGTTCTAAACCTGAAGGTGTGTGACGTCAGTCAAAAACAGTCTATACTGTAAAGTTTTGTTTTGTTGGAAAAATTAAGTGGTGTTGGCAACTGGATGGATGTTTAGACCTTTATATGCATTTTCTCTTACTAATGAACAATAAGTTCAGCAATTTAGTCGAAAATTGAAGCCCTATAAAATGAACTTTTAAAATGACTCAAAATACCATGGAAGTGCAGTAGAAGGGTGGTTGTGTGACCTTTCATTGCATATACAGTGTCTTGCTTGTTTTAATTAATCACTCACTAAGTTGTATATTCTTGATATTTTATGAATGCTTCTTCACTCATTCTCTTGTCAGAGAGTAAAACATATTTTCATTCATGTTTTAAGTAACCTCCTTCGTTAATATTGCAGTTAGGAATTTGCAGGTTATTCCTCACATGTGATTGAAAATGGGAGTGGAAGGCAGTGACGTAAAGAGAATCAGCTCCATCAATAGGGATAATAAGTCACAGCTGCTTCTTGTTCTGCACCTGCTTCCTGTGCTAAACTTGAATGGGTTTAGGCCTGCATAGTCCTACTCTACACCCACAGTTGTTACACCAGCTAAACTCTAAGCATCACTGACTTCTTGTTGCAGCCAGCGAGCTTTGACCAGATGCTCTCTTGGGCTCTTTCTTTGTTTAAACTTCACTCAGAGGGTTAAAGGTTTTGCAGAACAATCCCCATTTTACATCAACCTTGGAATTTTTCAACCCGTAGTAGTGTTCTGATTGTTATTCCCCAAACAGAATATCAGGACCGCCCAGAAAACTCGATAGGATTTGGTACAATATGACTTGATGAAAGTATTTGTCTTAAGTCAAAACTTGGTAAAGGAAATGACCAAAAGGATCATTTGGTTTTAAATAACATTTTGTTGGGCTTCATTGGCCTTCAGACTTAGATGGCATAGTTTATTTTTTTATAATCACATGTAATTTTCAGGAGTCAATATGACGTTGTACTCTCTTAGATAGATTATCTAATACATTTTAAATTAGACCACAACATTCAAATTACTAGATTTGAATTTTTTAAATGACATCTAACATTAAAGCAGAGTAATTTGGATTATTGGTTATCAACCTCTTTTGTTTATTCTTAAATTACAAAATGCTAAGAACAATGAAACTTGCAAGTATGGGGTTCTATATTCTTTGACTGCATTGTCACTTTTATGAAATCAGTATTCAGTTTATCATTATTTTAGTTTGTTCTTGATAGTATAGTCAACCCTTCTTAGTTAGAGAAACATGACCGTTTGAAAATGGACTCTCTCCATTGTGTCAGCTTACAGAATCCCAGGCAGAAAGCAGCTACTACAGTCCTCAGAAGGTTAAGTCAAGAGATGTCTTGGGCCTGGAGCAAGAGGGAATCAGTATTGAGGTAAAAATAAATTATTATTTGTTTATATATTAATCTATTGATATGTTAAATTAAAAATCATCTTTATTGATATTGAAATTACAACCCCATAAATACATACATACCTACTGATTGTGTTACTGTATTACTGTATTTTCTTCCCTTTTAAGCCTCTAGTGTTTTATTTTAAATTATTCATATTTATTTTGGAATTCTCCCATCTCTCGTTGTATATACTGTATAAAGCCTCCCTGGTCATTTCTTGCCAGTTGTTAATAGAGTGAAGTCTATGCCTGATAATTTCTGCACATCTCCCTTGGGGTTGACATTTTTTTCTGTGATTACCCGGTTTGAATAGAATTGTTTTCATTAAGCTTTCTACCAGATGTAACAATTCTTCAATATTTCCAAAGACAATTTTTGTAATTATTATGCTTTTTTTGGGGGGTTGGGGTGGGGTGGGGACTGAGTAGTCTGAACCCAAAACAAAATCCCAAGCAATTCAGAAAACTAGGCCTCCTAATTATGTCTAGTAAGACGGTAAATTCAGTGTATACTGTGCTTACTATAATTTTCTGTTAGGTTATCATAAGGAATATTTTATTTTAATTTTAGTCATGACTTTTCTCTCTTAATAGCATTCTTGTTTCCTTAAAAAAAAAAAAAGTCAGGTAGTTTTCATTTTGTGTTAAGTTCCAGGTTTAATGAGTTGTTTCAAGATGTTATGAAAAGGTGAATGCGTTGGTCAAACCTTTTTCATGTTTTTATTTTATTTTTAGGTGCTTATGAAAGGAGAGCCCTTCTTTGACTGTCAGATTGGCTTTGTGGGCTGCCGGGCTCTCTGTCTGAAAGGCATCATGGGAGTACGGGATTTTGAAGACAACATGAACCGACCTGAAGAGGTACGACAACCTTCAAAACCACAAATGAGGACCAATAAGATTTGGTGTGGAAAAATAAGTAAACTTGGTTGATATATTGTGCATCCAAGAGAAAGGTAGTAAGGCTAGAAGTGTAGGAGCAGGGTTTAAATTATTTTACTTTGGAGTAGATGGGAAGAGAAATGGAATAGGGGTAGTTTTAAGAAGCTGGTTAAGAATGTCTTGGAGGTGAAAAGAATATCAGATTGAGTGATGAGGTTGAAATCAAGGATGTTTATATATAATGTGATTAGCGGCTATGCCCCACAGGTAGGATGTGACCAAGAGATGAAAGAGAATTTCTGGAAGGAACTAGATGAAGTAGTTCTGAGCATCCCAGACAGAGAGAGAGTTGTGATTGGTTCAGATTTCAATGGACATGTTGGAGAAGGAAACAGGGGCGATGAAGAAATGATGGGTAAGTATAGCATCCAGGAAAGGAACATTGAAGGACACATGGTGGTGGACTTTAATAAAAAGGATAGAAATGCCTGTAGTGAACATTTTCTTCCAGAAAAGGCAGGAACATAGAGTGACCTACAAGAGCGGAGGTAGAAGCACGCAGTTGGATTTTTTGTGTGCAGACGGTATAATATGAAGGTTACTGACTGTAAGGTAGTGGTAGGGGAGAGTGTAGCTCGACAGCATAGGATGGTGTATGTAGGGTGACTCTGGTGGCAGGTCAGAAGATTAAGAAGAAAAAGGTAGAGCAGAGAACCATGATGGATATGAGAAGCTTCCAGAAGACTGGACTACGACAGCCAAAGTGATCAGAGAGACAGGCAGGAGAGTACTTGGTGTGTCTACTGGTAGGAAAGGGGAGAAGGAGACTTGGTGGTGGAACACCAAAATACAGGAAGTCATACAAGGAAAGAGGTTAGCGCAGAAAAAGTGGGACACTGAAAGGACTGAGGAGAGCCGAAAGTAATACATTGAGATGCCACGTAGGGCAAAGGTAGAGGTGGCCAAGGCTAAACAAGAGGCATATGACGACATGTACACTAGGTTGGACACGGAAGTGGGAGAAAAGGAACTCTCCAGGTTGGCCAGGCAGAGGGATAGAGATGGGAAGGATATACAGCAGGTAAGGGTGATTAAGGATAGAGATGGAAATGTGTTGACTGGTGCCAGTAGTGTGCTAAATAGATGGAAAGAATACTTTGAGAAGTTGATGCATAAAGGAAATGAGAAGGAAGAGTGGAAGAGGCAAGTGTGAAGGACCAGAAAGTGGCAATGATTAGCAAGGGGGAAGTTCGAAAGGCACAACAAAAGTATGAAAAATGTAAAGGCAGTTGGTCCTGATGACATATCTGTGGAGGTATGGAAGCAATTTGGGGAGAGATTGTGGAATTTTTGACCAATTTATTCAACAGAATACTCGCGGGTGAGAAGATGCCTGAAGAATGGAGGAAAAGTATGCTAGTTCCCATTTTTAAGAATAAAGGTATGAACTATAGAGGAATAAAGTTGATGAGCCGCAGAATGAAGTTCTGGAAAAGAGTAGTGGAGGCTAGACTCAGGACAGAAGTAAATATCTGCGAGCAACTGTATGGTTTCATGCCTAGAAAGAGTACCACAGATGCATTATTTGCCTTGATGATGCTAGTGGAAAAGTAAAGAGGTGGTCAGTAGGCGTTGCTACATTGTGTCTTTGTGGATCAAGAAAAAGCCGATGACAGAGTACCAAGAGAGGAACTGTGGTACTACATACGCAAGTCTGGTGTGGCGGAGAAATATGTTAAAATAGTACAGGACATGTTTGAGGGTAGCAGAACAGCGGTGAGGTGTGCCGAAGGCATAACAGAAGAATTTAAGTTGGAGGTGGAATTGCATCAGGGATCAGCTCTGAGCCCCTTCCTGTTCCCCAAAGGAGGAACTGTGGTTTTGTTTGTGGAAATCTGGAGTGGCAGAGAAGTATGTTAGAATCGTATATGTAGTATAGTACTGGGTGGTGCATTTGGAATTATTGTCACGCTGAAAGACGCAGCCATGTTTCATCTTCAAAGCTCTTGTTAATGGAAGGAATTTTTCTGTCAAAATGGCATGACACATGGCCTCATTAATTTTTTTTTTTTTTTTTTTTACACGGCTCCGTTGTCCTGATCTCTTTGCAGAAAAACACCACAAAGCATGTTTCCACCTCCATGCTTCACAGTAGATTTGGTGTTCTTTTGATGTAACTCAGGATTCTTTCTCTTCCAGAAACAATCAATTGTTTTTCCCCTCAAAAATATTTTGGATTAATCTGACCACATGACAGTCTCACAATTGTCTTCTGATTGTCCAAATGCTCTCTCACAAATTTCAGACAGGCTTAGGCATGTACCGACTTTAGCAGGGGGACACATCTGCCAATGCGCAATTTTAGTCCCTGGCAGGGAACTAGACTACTGATCGTAGCCTTCGTTAGTTTAATTGTTCTGGGATTTTTCTTCACTAATCTTGTGTTCATTTTGACCCCATGAGATGAGATCTCATCAGGTTTCCCAGATTGATGGAGATTACCAGTAATTTTGTATGTCTTCCATTTTCTAATAATTGCTCCCACACTTGATTTCTTCACACCGAGGTTCTTACTTAATGGCGATTCAGTCTTCCCAGCCTAATGCAGCTTTACAATTTTGTTTCTGGTGTCTTTTTATAATTCTTTGGTCTTGTCCATAGTGGAATTTGGAGTATGAATGTTTGAGGTTGTGGACAGGTGTGTTTTATACTGATAACTTCAAACAGGTATCATTAATACAGGTAACGCTTGGAGCACAGAGGAGCCTCTTCAGATGTTTATGGTCTGTGATGTAAAAAGATGTGAAAATTTGATGGTTTTCCACCCTAATTCTCCAAAAATCGGACAATGTAAAAACATTTTCCCTTCATTTTTTTCTCTCATAAGTAAAGTATACTTACGATGAAAATTACAGGCCTCTCGTCTTTTTAAGTGAGAGAATTTACACAATTGGTGGCTGACTAAATACTTTTTTGCTCCACTGCAAACCGTTCTGATTAAAGAATGAAGCTGAGATTTTTTTTTCTCCGCTCCAATGTATGGCTTTTTAAGTTGTTAAACATTTATCTATTGACCCTAATAGAGTCCATACTTCCATGAAATTTTTTTTTCTTACATTGCCCTTGTATGTTCTCCAATGACACGCTTTGTTTGTTAAATCATTTTGTCTTTGTGGTCCTTCAGGATGCAGTGTTCTTCAGCTGTGGTGACAGCCTAAGCAGCAAAGGAATGACCTACCTTACCAACTCTCTGTTTGACTACCGCAGTCCAGAGAACAATGGTGTCAGGGCTGAGTTCATCTTGGATTCTGTAACTCACAAGGTCTTTATACTTTAAAGCTCCACTGACATGAAATGCATGATTTTTAGTATGGTTTTAATTAAAAAAGGCAGCCGGAATGGACCCATCCGTTTTTTCTCGACAAAATATCATTTTGATGTATGTGGCTTTTTGTAATTCCCGCCATGAAAATCCTCTCGAGAGATTTGTTTTGGAGAAGAAGCAGGAAGTGATGTTATCAGCAGGAGCACACTAAGGCGCCCTCGTGTGTTTATTCTAGTTTTACCTGCTGGAAGGTAGCTGGAAGGTGTTAACCAAAATGCCGGTTTGTTGTATTGCTGGATATTGTTCGAACACTCGGGAGGATGGATTTACTCTTCATATGTTTCCAAAAGCCCCGGTTCGTCGGGAAAAATGGATTGCACAGGTGCAAAGGATGAGAGCTTTGTGAGTTCCAAATGACAGGTAGGTGTGTCTAGAGCTACAAAAAAAAAAAATAATAGTTGGGGCGGCGGGAACATAATCCTCTAACAAAGTAACAAAAGATCTGTGTACATAAGTCAGGGGTGCTAAATGTGTCGATGTGTGCGTCGGCGCCACGTCCACCGATCACGGCTTTGGCGCTGCGTCCGCCGATCACGGCTTCGGCCGGGGTGGCACAATGCGGCAATAAACAATCTCGGCGATGGTGGTGCACTCAACTGCGGGCGACGACATCATAGTAAAGCAGCCTGGCCGGCCTGTCGCACCCGGGCCGCGGCGTTGTCGTCGCTTGCAGCTGAGTACGCTACATACTGTCATACTGTCGGGGAGTCTGTTAGTTAGAAGTACTCCGCATATCATCTAAATCTGGCTCAAAACGATAGAGTATTATTGTCCTGGTCACTTCACTTGATTGTGAGATGTTCTCTTCTTCGAAAAAAGCTTCCGTTTCAGAAGGGGCGTTGGAAAAATTCGAAAATCTCTGTTGTTCCTCTCCCATAGCAGGTGTGACTACATGTTTTCAATGGCAAGGGTCCCAGTGTGACATCTGCTGATGATGTTGCAGCCAATATGGCTACCATTTCGATGTCGAGTGAGACTTCCGCAACTTTGGGCATGGATGACACGCTCTCCGCTCACGTCTATTTTTTTCATATAGACATTGAAGTGAATGTTTGTAGGTATGTGTTTATAGGTATGTCACTTGCGCTTTAAGTACTTGTAGTAACTTTTTTCATTCCATTTAATTCCTACTTCTAGTGTTGAAAATACTTGACCCGTTCATTACACTTCACACTTGCTCATCAGCCAAGCAGTCCTCCGAAAGTACACATTTTAACCCGGTCTTCATCAATTCACAAGACTCACTGCTGATTTATAAACATGTTTTGTCTCCAAAGTAGCATTTTGTCACAAAGCATTAAAACCATTTATGGGAAGGGTGGCAGTTTTTTTCCCCTATTGAGATAAAAGTCTCCTAACAGGCCACAATCAAGGAAATACTTCTTTTTTGTTTAACGCATAAAACAAAGGGCAAAAAAGATGTACCCTCTCGCAGGCAGCATCCCAAAACTGGGACGGGAATGTTATCAGTTCTGTGAAGTGGTACATACTAGAGATATGTTTATTAATTCTTATTCTA
Source organism: Syngnathoides biaculeatus (assembly GCF_019802595.1). Lineage (NCBI taxonomy): Eukaryota > Metazoa > Chordata > Actinopteri > Syngnathiformes > Syngnathidae > Syngnathoides > Syngnathoides biaculeatus. The sequence goes on along the minus strand of NC_084644.1, from coordinate 17,913,030 downwards.
GAATGACACTTACGTATTAATAGTACTGATGGATTAGCATTTTGAAGACAAACTTGGTTACATACTGACCTTTGTCCCTTTCGTCTCTTGGAAAACGCTCCGTGTGTACTTGAGGCAGCCATGTTGGGTCAGGAAGGAAAGGGAAATAACGCCATGCAAACTTTGACCGATAAGTTATCCTCTCCTGATACCAAATTCTGGCTTCAGATTAAAACACTTAAATATTTTGATATGCTGAAGGATATAATGCGTGAAAATCATGATGTCCCAAAAATGGGATGCTGCCCATGAATGGGTTTTAAGCGTGGAGAAAAAAAACTGTCAAATTATGCGTCAGTGATCCCAAAACGATCTTAATGATCAAAGAAATAGCACAGTCATTTGAGAATGCTCCACTTTTTATTCAGCATCTAGCCATAATAGTGTTTAGCCTGGGCTAGTGATACACCGTAATTACATGTATATCTTTTTTTAATGACGCAGTGACAGCTGTTAACTATATTCACTCATCCTAAGTGGACCTAAATATGTATTTATAGTTTATAAACATGTATTTGTGTAGCATTTCCTCTCAACCAATCAATAAGACAAAAATTAATTGTTTTTTTAAACTATGAAATCCACACTTCTAATTTAAGCCACCGAGATGCTTGCGCCAGTGTAGGAATTTTCTTCCTGTTGAACTAGTAACTATCACCAAAGACTGTCTGACACTTCATCCACTGTCACAACTTGAGTCTTGACTTTGTTCACAAGTGCCCATGACCATCAGTGAAGCATTTGTTTGTATATCCATTTATCCATCTATTCAGGCTCAAAAGTCAAAGAGTCAAAGGTTTTTGTGTTAATTCATTAGCAGTTTTGAAATCAGCTTTGATCCAAAAGCATGGCCGGCTGTTCGAGTACCCCTTATAAATATTACTCATTAACCTGCTTTTCTGATAAGACTCCATTGAAATCTCTGTTTGGAGATCGGGATATTTAGTTTGGGATTAAGTATGTGCACGTATGTACTATGCGTATGAATTCTATGTATGACTTGTTTCATACACTCATTTTGTTAGTTGAATGAGTAAAACAAATATATTTTATACCACTTGGAGCATTTACCTTTCTTTTTACATATGGGGAACAGGGGTGTATCTGTTAAAAAAAATACAATGGCTTTCATATCTTGGCTTTGTGGTGAGGAATTTTGGTTCAGTTTGGTATATATTAATTCTCAAGAAAATCAGTCTTTGTTTTGCATTCTGTACATTATTTTTCTAAATCAAAAATATATATTTGTTTTTCTCACCCTGCCAGTGGTGTTTAGTGACAGGAAGAAAGAACTAAACTAAACTAACACAGAATAAATCATGGCTCCTTGCAAATATATGAATTTTGTGTTCAACTATACAAGCCCAGATTTCACACTGAGTAGGTACTGTACATTTGTGACTAAATTGAGACATCATTAATTCCGTATTCATACTTTTCATTACCGTGTGATTTTTCTAATTTCAAACATAGTAGACACCTTGACTCAAGAAAGGTTGGAAAATATTCATTCATTCATTTTCATTAGTGATTATCCTCACTTGTGTCACGGGTGTGCTGGATTCTATCACAGCTGATACTAGGCGAGAGCCGAGGTACACCCTCGCCAGTCAATCGCAAGGCACATATAAACAACCTTTCACACTCACATTCACACCTCCGGGCAATTTAGAGTCAACCTACCAAAACGTGTTTTGTGTGGAAACTGAGTAAACCTTGAGTAAATCCATGCAGGCCCAAGGAGAACATGCAGATTCAACATGCAAACTCCACAGCGGCGAGGCCAGATTTGAACCTGGGCCCTCAGAACCCATAAGTCCTCCACCATGCTGCCAAGTTGGAAAGCACTGATTATTACTGTTCTAGATAAAAGCTAAAGTTCTTTAACATCCTTATATGATGCACACTAACTGATGTTTGTACAAACATAATGATTGCCAGTGAGTTGTAAGTTCTCCAATGCAAGATCTCTTGTGCATGAAATCAGTGACTTAGAAGTCTGTCTTATGGAACAGAGCTGTTCCATTGGAGAGATGCAGAGTGGGTACACCGATTTGGTGATCATCTGGAATGTTATGCAAGTTTTGAAAGGCACATGAAGCAAGTATCTAGTGCTGGTTTCCAGTTTTTTTTGAGGTCTTGGCAGGGGTACCGAATGTTCATAGAACTGCAAAAACAAGCAAGGAAATTGCATACAAAAAGTGCACCAAAGTGGAGGAGGAGAGGAGAAGTTAGAAATTAGGGCTCAGCTGTTTTAAACTTTTATTTGCAATTGTAGCAGAGTGCCAAAACCCATCAGATTTTTCTGGTTCATTGTGTACTTGCTAGTGAATGTGTCTAAAAATGTAATGGTCAACCCATATTTTTTTTTTCATTTTAATCATAGATTTTTAATCCCTTTTTGTCATATCCAAGGTGACCCCAGTCATTGCCACTCTTCAAGGCTATAAGTTTGTTTGCCCCCTCCCCGCCATGTTTATCTAACTCTACTTTTGTTTGACAGGAGACCTACACAGCGATAGCAGGCATGCAACGCTTTGGTGCTTTCTACTTGGATTACCTCTACACAATGGAGAGCAGCAGCAGCAAAGGTATTGTCTTAACTCGTTCCTCCTCATAGAGCTTGTTTGCTAACCTTGCCACCTCTTTTCTCTTTTTCTTGATCCTTGTCATGTTCTCTTTTGCTCTGGCTTGCCCTGCCTTTCTTCCTATCAGTGTTGTGCTTTCTATTGCATTCTGTTTCTTCATCCTTCTTTTTCTCGCTTTCATTTTTCTCCATCAAACAACCCCCCTGGAGATTTGAATAAAGAGATTGTCTTATTTGAGTTGCAGCCACCTGGTCCTTGACCCTTCTTGTCCTCTCTCTCACCTCCAACTTACCTGGAGGGCAACTGTCAAAAGTGTTTAATCTGCTGACACATTTGATTTTCATTCTTTCCACTGCAGTTTGCAGAGGCTTATTGTGCGCGATTCAATACCTTCATAATAAACTATCCAGTTTCTGGAGAATTGTATTTGTTTTCTTTTGTTTTTTTGGTAAAAATTCAGTTTAATGAAGTTGAATTACAAGTCATAGCAATGTACTGTACAGCAATTTTATCTCTGTGGAAAAAAATTTACTGAATTAATCCATTATCTTCAATTAATTATGAACCTTTTTTTATCAAATCTAATCAGTTTGGTCAGAAAGCAATATTATATATCATTGCAAATGTAGCAAAATTTGTTCTATTTCATTGCTGTTTGAGCAAATATATTAATGATAAAGTTTTAAAAGGACCATTGATACTTTTTTCACTGTATTTTACAGTAGGAATAGTGTCAGTACTCCTGTGGGATGACTACTGTGGTTACCTTGTCATACAATACTTCTCTTCTGTCAGTATTTTCATCCTTCCTGCACACGGATGAGATCCAATGTCATCCATACAAATTGGTCTCTATTGCCACAAGACTAACAAAGTCTGAGTCAACTGAAACACTTACCCACTCAGGTCACACTTACCACTGACTTCAAATTAAAGGGAACTTTCTTTTTAATGTTTAGGAATGGAGACACCCTTTAAATTGTTTAAGTCCTTACTATAGTCTGCCTTGCATCATGTCACACTGACCATTCAACTGTAGCCATATGTTGATATCAAGACTAATCCTTCCCATTGAAAGCTAACTGAAGAAAGGAAAAGGAAGTGGCATTGCCAGTTGCTGTTTTTTAATCTCTAAAATTTCTTATCGGTCGTGGAATCATTTTTCTTAGAAAGTAGTTTCTACTTACTTTGTCTTGTTAAACTAAAACAATGCTCTGTGTGTTGGTGGAACTTAAAGCAAGTTGTGACCTTCTGTCCTTCCACTCCCTGTGTCTTTCATTCATCCACCCCCTTCTTTTATTTTTAATTTGTCTACTTTTATTGCTGCGGAGTGCAGTCTTTAAAGTGAACCTCTGGAACAGAGGCCTGCTAAGGCCGGAGGGACAGCTGTGTGAGGATAGTGTACATTTGGTATACTCATTCAAGAGTTTAATGCTGTGTGAGCTGATTCCTTTGGGGTGTTTCAAATTCTTGAGTAAAACCACTCAGCAGTTATAATTTCTTAATTTTGCAGCAAATTTTGCCAAAGTATAATTTCTTAATTTTGCAGCAAATTTTGCCAAAGTAAAGTCTTTTTTTTTTTTTAAACTTAAATCATGTTTTATTCCATTGATGAATATTGGAAAAACCTTATCTCATGTGACCTTAATGTAGGCTGTGCAGAAGACCTACTCCGCAGTTCGATTCCTTTAGATTTGTTTATGTAGGCGGAATTAATTTACCATTAAATAGTTTGAGTGCTTGGCAGTATGCCAAAAGTCAAACTTTGGTATGTACCTTTGTGTTGAGATCACAGTTCAATAAACATTTAATACAGCAAAGGAACAATATGTATTTTGTGTTAATAGGGACAGATTTAATGACGCTTAAAATGACTTTTTTTTTTCCTTTTTAGGAGAGTTCAAAATCAATCATTTGTCCTCATTATAGGAAATGAATGATGCAGACAAGTCCAACAGTAACATTTTGAACAGTCTGAATCATTCTATGAAAAATAGCAATAAGAGCATTCACATATTCTTTGCTTTTACTCCAGCTGCAGTGCCCAGAAAAGGGTGTTGAAATGCTGCTGTAAGGTGAATAAATTTGCACAGCTCTGCCACTTTATTTTTTTGTGCTGCACTTTATATCCAAGCTATGTCATTTCAAATGATTGACTAAGTTCAGCCAAAACCATACCACTACCCATAATAGCTGCTACCAAATGCTGAGTTGCACTTTGTTTACAGACTAGACCCATGTATTTATCGATAATCATTTTTATGACTTTTTCCTAAGCAAAGGACAGTAATTGTTTGGTCTATGACACAGTGGATCTGCTGCCAGGAAATATTATTTTCTATCTCTCTAAAAATAACTTCATTTAAATAACTCATGCATTCAATGCTTTTCTAAACTTTTGTTATTATTATTATCATTATTCTTATTATTATTGTTACTTTTTTTTGCTAAAGGTGTTTTTTTTTTGTTCTAGTTGAGGTGAATTTGAAAAAAATAAAAAATGTGTACCATGCTTTTGTGCCCTGGATAAAATCTGAGATAAGATATGGCCCGTGGGCCTTTCAAATTAGCACATCTCCAGATTTCAGGCATTGATTTTTTTTTCTTTACACTGTACCACAGTCACACGTTCAGTGAACTTCTTGAAATTGCTTCATGCAAATTGGTAGCATAGGCTTTGCCAAATGTGCCAATAAACCTTGAATTATTTAGTGTATTTAATACTTATTTCTCTTGGTAGATTCTCAGGACTTCTCCGTGTTGGATGCGGAAGAGGTCATCCGTACAAGTCAAGAAGCATCCATCAAGAGACTTGTGGTTGGACCTTTAGACATCAAGTTGCACAGTGGTGCAGTCCATCGTATACTGAAAATGGTCATCTGTGCTATGGACCACGAATATGAGCCTTATTGCAAATCACAGCAAGGTGAGATATCCCTATCAACACTTTCATTTTTGTTTTTCTGGAGTTGCAAAGCACCCTCGACAGTTCGTAGCAAAGAAGATCATTTCGCTCCTTGCATTGAAATTATACAGTACTATCTCTCCTCCATTCTATCAGAAACTACACAAACTTGAACTTTATAATATCTTCATTATGTTATTTCCTTGCGCAACACATCTTTCACCAGTGTAGTTGTACATGAAAGTAGAGACCTTTTGGAAAATAAGGGAGGTTGAGCCAAAAACCTCAATAATAATCAGCTCTGCAATTCTTTTGAATTCATCCCTGGCAGTTGTGAAAGAATGTGCATTTTGTGTGTAATATCTAACTCTGTACTTCTCATAACAGTGAAATAATAACATTCTGTAATTGGTAATACAGAAATGTATCATTACTGAATCTTAGGCCCAATGCCATATACTGTTAGTGTATTCTCTCTTTTCTTCATACAGTGTCTCTCTCTGATCTCAGTGATGTAAGCGCATGCTCTCATTTCCTTAGGTAATTCCTTAGTCTTAATAATTAATATTGAGTATAGACTTTCCACGTTACTTCATGTCACTTCTTATTATACAGTGAAGAAAACAAGTATTTGAACACCCTGCTAAATTGCAAGTTCTCCTACTTAGAAATCATGGAGGGGTCTGAAATTTTCATCATAGGTGCATGTCCACTGTGGGAGAGATAATCTAAAAAGAAAACTCCAGAAATCACAATGTATGATTTTTTTTTTTTTAAAGATTTATTTGTGTGATACAGCAAAGTATTTGAACACCTGTCTATCTGCTAGAATTTTGACCCTCAAATACCTGTTAATCTGCCTTTAAAAGTCCACCTCCACTCCATGTATTATCATGAATCAGATGCACCTGTGTTTGGTTTTTAGCTGCATAAAACATCTGTCCACCCCATACAATCAGTAAGACTTAAACTTATAACATGGCCAAGACCAAAGAGCTGTCCAAAGACACCAGAGACAAAATTGTACAACTCCACACGGCTGGAAAGGGCTACGGAGAATTGGCAAGCAGCTTGGTGAAAAAATGTCCACTGTTGGAGCAATACACTAAGACGTCATGGTTTGAAATCATGCATGGTACGGAAGGTTCCCCTGCTTAAACCGGCACGTCAAGACCCGTCTTAAGTTTGCCAGTGACCATTTGAATGATAGAGGAGTCATGGGAGAAAGTTGTGTGGTCAGGTGAGACCAAAATAGAACGTTTTGGTCATAATTCCACTAACCGTGTTTGGAGGAAGATGAATGATGAGTTCCACCCCAAGAATAGCATCCCTACTGTAAAGCATGAGGGTGGTAGCATCATGCTTTGGGGGCGTTTTTCTGAATATGGGACAGGGTGACTGCACTGTATGAAGGAGAGGATGACCGTGGCCATGTATTGTGAGATTTTGGCGAACACCTATGATGAAAATTTCAGACCACTCCATGACTTCTAAATGGGAGAACTTGTAATATAGCAGGGTGTTCAAATACTTATTTTCTACACTGTATTCTACACCATTCTCCATGGAACGCTAAATGATAGATAAACACAAATGTAAACACGAATACGCAGTTTTTTTTCTTTATCTCCTGTTGACAGTTGGACTTGAGCAAATGTTTTATAACTGTAGACTCTGAAAATATAAAGCGCTTCACTTTTTCCTTGCAATTGTTACATTTTTACAAACAGCACCCTATAATGACGTTAAAGGTTTTAAAAAAAAGTCTGTCCGTCCCATGCATCCATCCATCCAAACCAGCCAATCTCTCTATCATTCTCGCTCTATATAGTGTATACATTACCACAGGTATGCAAGTATATCCACCATTTGCTGAATGAATTAGTTGTACCTTTGTGCGCAATTAATTCATTAATTTGAATATGATGACAAATATTGGCACATACATCTTTGTGCGGTTTCACGCTTCTATCCAGCACCACTGGAGCTCCATCAAGATGGCTGAGGAGTGTCAGTGCATAGTCATTTCTAGATGTCTCCAGGGATGTTCAATCGGATTCAAGTATGGACTCTGGCTTGGTCAGTCAAGGATATTTCACCCACTTGGCTCTGTGCTTAGAGCTGTTGCTCTGCTGAAAGATCAATCATCATCACAATCTGAGATCAAGAGTGCTCTGGAGAAAGTTTTCTTCTAGGATGTCAAGTACATTGCAGGATTTTTTTTTTCTACAGTCTTGATTTCTCTCACAGTTTGTCCCAGAGAAAACCTTTTGAACACCATGATGCTCCCAGCATAAGTCCAGGTGATGACCGGTGCCTGCTTCCATCAAAACATCTTCCATTTCCCATTCATGACAAAGATTTCAGTCATTGTCTCATAAGACAACATAGTTTTGTGTCTCATTGAGAGTCCTTTACGTCCCTTTGGGCAACCTCTCGGTAGCCTACCATATGCTTTTTGCTGTGACTTCTGTTTGGCCACATTACCACATTGGCAAGATTGGTTTATTGCTTCAGAGATGATTGTCTTTTGGGATATTATTTCCTCTTTCCACAGAGGAGTGCCACAACTCTGACCAAGTAAACAGCATCTTGGTCACCTCCCTGAATAAGGCCCTTCTTCTCCCGATCACTCAATTTAGATGGGCAGCGTGTTTTAGGAATAATCCTGCCTGTCATCAATTTATGGATAATTGAAGGGGCCACTGTGCTCATTAGAACATTAAAGTAGCTGAAAATCTTTCTTACTATCTCCACATTTGCTTGACATCATTTAGAGCAAATAAGCAGAGGTGGGTAGAGTTGTGAAATATTGCACTCAAAAGTACTGTTACTTTAAAATAATATGACTCAAGTAAAAGTTAAAAGTAATGAACCAAATATTTACTTGAGTGAGAGTAAGAATGTACTCTGAAAGAAATAACTCAAGTAAAAATTAAGTTGAGTAACTTCTGATTTAAAAAAAAAAATAATAATAAATCTGAGCAAAAGTAAAGTATAGTATATGGGCATCAACACACACCATGTCAAATTTTGACTGTGCAAAGACCAAGACCACATTCTTTGGGGGCCTACAGAAACAATGTTTGCTTTAGTCACTTAAATGAATTCATGAAGATGCTTTTTTTGCTGGCCTAATAGAGTGATTCTGTGTGTGTATGCATGTGAGACACCATAGGTTAGGGCTAATGTTGCCATATCCACGCCTAAAACAACAGTAGAAACATCTGTAACTTACCACAAGGTGTTTTCCGAAGTTAGAAGTGGGCTGAAATATCTAAGTCTGGGCAGTCACAATTTTAGAGCTCACGAGAAGGTTGTGGTTTTTGAGACTATGAACGAAACACACTCACGTGGAGCTGTCACCCCCCCCAAAAAAAAACGAAAAAAAAAACAGATTGACTCATGAATGACATATGCTTTGTCATGCGACTGCCTTGTGTTATCCGATTGAACTGGAGTCAAATGACATTAGTAATTATGTTGGACAAGGCAACAGGTGCCCTTTGCAAAAGTTGAAGATGACGTCTATAATAGATGCGTACATGCAAACATGGATAAATCAAAGTTGCAACTGGCATTTTCATCATTGTAGTGGAGTAAAAGTCTTGCTTATTGTTCACATGAATAATCAAGTACAAGTAAAAAGTATGCTGCATTTAAAGTACCCTGACAAGTATGTTTACCAAAAATGTTTCCTGACCAAATCGCATTACTAACCACCTTGTTTTTCACCCATTAGGAAGATATTTTTTTCTTCTGAATATTGTTATATTGTTTGTATATGTTACCATGGAGTGTGTGTATAAATATTCCTTATTTGAAGGTAAATCCCCCTGTCATTTAATGGTAATTCTAGCCAGCCCAATATTGAGTGTTCCCAATGAATGTTATTTTGCAATTTCTTGGATTAAAATGTATTGTATGTATAAATCTTTGTTGTGTGTTTAGTTTTCAGTAAACTGCACTTGGGGCTATGGGTTGCTGCCACAAATATATATGTGAGAAACCCTGCAGTTAGAATAGGGTGGATTGCTCTCTCTAGGTCTGCCCAAAGTGAAGATAAAGTTTTTTTGGGTGTTGTTCTCATGTGAGGGAAGAATGGAGAGGGAGATTGATAGCCAGATCAGTGCAGCGTCTTCTGTGACGTGGACTCTATTAGTCTGTTGTGGTGGAGAAGGAGCAAAGCAAAGGTGCAAGAGAAGATGAAACTCTCAATTTCCCAGTTAATCTCCATTCTTACCCTCACCTACTTCCCATTGCTCATGACCGTACAAACAAGATTGCAGCTACAATCTGCCAAAATGACTTGCTTCTGCAGTGTCATGTCTCTACCTTAGAGTGAGAAAAGCTCGGTCATCCTGGAGGGGCTCAGAGTCGCTGTTCCACTGCATCATGAGGAACCAGATGAGGTGGCTTGGGGAATCTGGTTTGGGTGCCCGTTGCACACCTCCCTGATCAGATGTTCAGGATATGTCCAAAGAGGGAGGAGGCCCCTGGGGACAACCTAGAACACGCAGGAGACAGTACATCGATCAGGTGGCCAGGGAACATGCCGAATCTGGGCAATTTCACTGAGTGGTGTACTCACTTTTGTTGCCATTTGTTTCAACATTAAGCGCTAAGTTATTTTGACGGAACAGTAAATTTGCACTGTTGTACAAGATGACTCCTTTGTGGCAAAGTGTAATTTCTTCAATTTTTGTCCCATGAAAAAATTAGAATCAATTTTTTTTTTAAATGTGAGGGAGGTACTCTCATTTATGAGATACTGTACATGAACGTATACATGAAAACAGAACTTTCACACTTGAACATTTGACCATATGCTTTATTGTACTTGAGCATGATACCAGGAGAAAAATTGTTTTTTTAATTATTACTGGTAATGACTTCATCATGTCTGCAGAAATGGTTGAGGAGAGTTGTTGTCCAGTCACTCCAGAAGAGATATCAAGATTAGAGGAATTTATTCCCACCAGACTCACTTGTATCACACTCCTCCAAGTTTCAGTCACAGTTTCTATGGCTGAATTCAATCTTCTTCATTTGCTCATGCCCGTGATCATTGGATGCAAGGTGAGTGCAAAAATTTACATGACCTTTGTTTTTCATGTTACATTTTAGACACTTGGGTCCATACATATTTGGACAGGAATGAAGTGTTTTTATTTATTTTTACTCTTTTGGTTCTGTACTTCCGTACAGGACCACAATTAATTCCAAATTATAATATTCAGATGCAGTTGGATGTGTAGAATTTGAGCTTCAATTCAGTGGGTTGAAAAAAATCTGCAGAAAGAACATTTCTGGGGCTAAAAAGTAACTATAAAAAGAAATTAAAGATAATCCCTGGATACCTTTTGCTGGCAATGACTGGTTGAAGCTCTGAACTCAGTGAAGCCATCTAGTCTGTGAAAATAATTAAATAAATTAAAAATGCTAAAAAGACGACAAACTCTAGAAGACTAACCTGTCTCCTTTATTACTCAAAAATATAGCCATCTGGGTTAAAGGGGAGGTCCACTCATTGAAAATAACAATGTATCAGATGGGTCATGTCATCGGCCCGAGGGCGAGCTCTGGCAGCTGGCTGTGAGCGAGCTCTGGCAGCCTTCGTTTACGCACTTATGTCCCGCGCGTAGGCCTCCGAGTAGTCAGACTCTGCGTCATTCCCTTCCAAAGAACCATCCGAATAAAAAACATTGACAGCCACAGGTTCAAATCTGTATGGACGTATCTCTCCGTCTTCTGATCAACCGATACTTCTTTTTCTTCATCAGATGAGGATAAATCCGAGAAATCAGCTCTGGCCATAACTGTATAGGAAATAACCAAGCCTCAGGTTGAGCACATGACACATCACATCCGCGCATATAGGTCATGTGACTCACCAAAATGTCAGCGACCAGGAACATTCAAAATTGCCGATATAAACAACCTTAAATGATATCTGATGAAAATCTTTGTTTTAAAATTACAATACCAATGACATGACCTATCTGATACATTGTTATTTTCAATGACTGGACTTCCCCTTTAACACAAAGTGAACTGAAAAAAATTATGAACAACCAATGTTTGAAATATGAATAGCATTCTTACTTTTATGTTGTGCTTTCAAATATATTTAATCTCTTAGGCTACGCCAGGACTGGTCAATATACCAGCATTTCAGCCACTCCGCCCCCTACCATCAGTACAGTTCCAGGTGGAGAAGGTGAATGCTGAGCATTCTGTGCCGATGTATGCTCTGGAATTGGTCAGCACTGTTAGTGCTCTCAGCCAGCCTCCTGACAACCTCCTACATCAGTGCTATGGACAATTTTACCTGAAGGTAGATGGGACAATTTTAAATTGTATTATTCGTTCTGATAAATTTCACTAATTCACAGTAGTAAAAGTCGGCTGTCTTTATTAATCATACAAGAATTAGTTACTGGTAAATGCACTACAGTTGAAACATTTTGATCTTTCGAACTACAAAACAGTTATTTTCAAGTTACATTTCAAAAGATTAAAGGTTCACCAGATGTTGCTTGAGCACTTTTTTTTTTCGAGTCCCTTGTCCTCTTGTCTCTGTAGTCAAACAACTAAATAGCCACACTTGTAATTCCACCCTCCAATGGTGCAAATGACCCTTTAGTGACCTTGATGACCTTTGACCTGGTCATAAAAATCTTAGCGCTGTGAGCTTCGTGAGGAGTACCAGTCTTGCTCTGGTCCTTCACAGCATTCATTGGGATGCTATGAGCCGCTATTGCTGCTTGCACTATGACCTTACCCTGTTGTTGTGTCGGTTTTAGACTTTAGTTAGTTCATCATAAAGTATATGTTCAATGACATGTTTGTTTTAATTGATATTTGTATTACTGTCCAGTTGTCACTTAGTGATCAACTTCGCAGGGTGTCACACTCTGTGAATCTTTTCCTTTCTGCTTGTCCCGTTAGGGGTCGCCACAGCGTGTCATGTTTTTCCATCTAAGCCACACATATCTCGTGCATCTTCCTCTCTAACACCAACTGACTTCATGTCTTCCCTCACAACATTCATCAACCTTCTCTTCAGTCTTCCTCTCGCTCTTTTGACTGGCAGCTCCATCCTCAGCACCCTTCTATACTCACTCTCTCGCCTCTGGACATGTCCAAACCATTGAAGTCTGCTCTCTCGAACCTTGTCTCCAAAACATTCAACTTTGGCTGTCCCTCTAATGAGCTCATTTCTAATCCTATCCAACCTGTTTACTTCAAGCAAGAACCTCAGCATCTTCATTTCTGCTACCTCCACTTCTGCTTCCTGTTGTTTCTTCAATGCCACCGTCTCTAATCTGTACATCATGGCCGGCCTCACCACTGTTTAATAAACTTTTCCCTTCATCCTAGCGCCATACCAGACTTGCGCATGCAGTACCACAGTTCCTCTCTTGGTACTCTGTCATAGGCTTTCTCTAGGTCTACAAAGACACAACGTAGCTCCTTCTGACCTTCTCTGTACTTTTCAGCGACCATTTTCAAGACAAATAATGCATCAGTGGTACTCTTTCTAGGCATGAAAACATATTGTTGCTCGCAGATACTTACTTATGTCCTGAATCTAGCCTCCACTGCTCTTTCCCATAGCTTCATTGTGTGGCTCATCTTTATTCCTCTATAGTTTTCATAGCTCTGAACATCATCTTTGTTCTTAAAAATGGGGACTAGCACACTTTTCCTCAATTCTTCTGGCATCTTCTCTCCTGCAAGTATTCTATTAAATAAGTTGGTCAAAAACTCCACAGCCACCTCTCCAAATTGCTTCAATACCTCCATTGGTATGTCATCAGGACCACCCGTCTTTCCATTTGTCATTCTGTTCAGTGCCTTTCTAACTTCCCCCTTACCAATCATTTTTGTCACAATCTGTGAATCATGATCTTTATTCCACAAATTAATAAAATATCTCAAACGCAGATGTATGTCATACATTGACAAGCACAATCTGTGAATCCATTGGTGAAACTATTTTGAATGTTACTTTCACTCGGCTTACACTTATAGTTGGATGCAGAGGCAGAAATTTAATATACAAGCACTGGGAAATGGGACATGGCACTTACTGTTACCTTTAAAGCAGTAGCCAGCAAGTGAAAGTTATGTCTTTCGCGCTTACTATGACATCACATGAACACATACAGTAGACACATAACAGCAAATTAATTGTCATTAAATGGACTTATAATGATTAATGGCGTATGGTTTAAGAAATGTGTAGACTATCATTTAATTAATTTTACTAGGATGATCTATCTGTAGTCCTAATATGACTCATTTAAAGTGTTCAACAAACCATTGCAAAATGACGTTTTTTTTTCTTTTTCTCTTTTTGTTACTGATTTGATCTTGGTTTTCTACACACATATTTGTAAATCCCATTATAGCTTTAAATAGCTTTGGCAAATGGTAATACTCAAAACATTTGGAAAGCTGAGACATACTGTATATCTTTGTTAATATTAGGTACTCTACTCTGGCCCCAAATTGCCTGGAACTACTTTTTTAAAGGCAGGATGTTTGCTGGATGTCATGCTGTTAGGCCTTATCACAAGGTCAGTGAAGGGTTAACAATCAACTGGTCAGTCGATGAGGATCAGTTTAACCAACTGGCCAATGAACATCTGACGATCTGCTGTCAAGCAGTCAAATACCTCTTCTGTATTTGAGAGTGGGATTGTTACTTAGTGGAGGTCACTGTGGCCACAACTCACCCATTTCAGGAAATTACTTTAAATGAATATAAATCAACTTACTATAGACTTATTGTAATGTTTGTTTTATGGAGAATGGTTGTCAGAGTTTAGGTGTTTGTGTTGATCTTGAAAATGACTAAAATAAGCCTGCAAGGGAGACTTGAGCGAATAGCAAGCATTTTCTGACAAAGTACTGTATTTCCAAAATTGGAGTCAATGTTAAAAACAAAACCAAAAAAAAAAAAACCAAGGTGAATAAACTTTAATGCGTTATTTGATTATCATTCATTGTTTTAGTTTTGCACAGCTATATGATGTCCTCCTCACAAGACCAAAAGCATCTTATTGCAACATTGGAAAGTACTGATGTAGAAATGAGACTTTAAAAAAAAATAAACTCCATTGACTGTGTTTGAATTTTAAAAACTGAATTAACACAGACTGTTTGAGTAGACACCAAATTCTTCTCACATTTACATTTTCATTGATTGACCATACGAGCCAGAATACCAATAAGCAAAAATGTAGACATTATCATAAACATTGTTGTTGAAGCATCCATTTTAAATGATGGCCTGTACAGCGGAGCTATTGTTTTCAAATACTCTAAGCCATCAGATTTATTTCCTTCACTCATCATACCTTTCTTGACTTTCGTTTAACATCACAATAATGAGAGAACCTTCATACTAATGTCATAAGTTAACACACCCAAAAGCATTTGGTGATTCTGTTTGGATTTGATTAAAATTTACGAGTGCCAAAATAACCACAAGAGTCATGGGAGATCTCTTACAAAAATTCCAACAACAGTATGCCACTTGGCTTGTGTCAGTGAGTACGTAGCAACAAGCTGCTCTTCTATGTTGAACCCAAAACATTAAACAAGCAAAAACGCGCCCCTAGCATTGTGGAGTTAGACATACTTTGGCTAAACATCAGATTATATATATATAAACTGCGACTCCACAATGAGAGGGAATTTTGAAAAACTGGAGAGAATGAACCACATCAGTTACCTGATTAATTTCTGAATGTGAACTTAGTCAATAACTTCCCCTTATACATTATACAGATTTTTTTTTCCATTGTGGTTTGTTGGTCCCAACAGCATAATGTGTATGGCAGTGTAAATTATTGAGACATAGGTTATAAGATCTCTCAAAGAATACTGTGTGGAGGATGTTGGAAGTTTGGATGACATTGTTGAGGATAGGATATCTGACACAATATGACTAAAACTGAAAACACCAGATTCCTTTTTTAGTGTGCCAATTTTCAACTTGCATCTCCAAGTCGGCAATGAGTTTGAAATCAGTTTTAAACAATATCCATCCCAAGATATTCAAATTAAATGTTACTTGCATTCTGCTTGCCACAGGCCCGGGAAGACACGCGAGAACCCACAGAACCCACAACCTTCCTGTGTGGGGTTTAAATGTATGCCTGCATGTGTGTGTGTTTATTTATTTGTTTATTTTTGCAGGGGTGGGGGGTGGGTGTAGTGGTGAGGGGAGTTCTTGTATTCCCTCTCTCGTTCCAAAACATGCATTTGGGGTTATTTAAGGACTTTAGATTGTCAATATGTGAGAATTGTTGTTTGTCTATAAGTGCCCTGCGATTGGCTGGGGACCAGTTCTGAGTGTACCCCAGTTCCCATCCTAAATCAGCTAATATGCTTCAGCACACCTCCGACCCTAGTGAGGATATGTCGTAAAGAGATTGGATTTATAATGTTTGTCTGTGGAGTTGGGTCTCAAAATCAATAGAGAAAAATACAATAATTTTTAATCTGTGTGTAAAACTATTAGTGAATGAGTAAAAGTGCAATGTAAAGCACAAGGGATTTCTGCCATATAATTATTCTTTTAAAAAACCTGATAGAGAGAACAATCGTGGCAGCAATGTAGATGTGCTGTCCAAACAAGCTAAAGTACATCTACTAATATATGTATCCCTTTCTCTAGGTTTTTGGGTTCCAGGCAGGCCTGACATGCCAAGAGAGTACAGGCGGATTCCTTCCTCTTATCCCTGTTATTCCCACCTTTAGCACAGCAGTTCATGGGAAGAGGATCCAAATGCCTGCATACTGGTGAGTATTCACCGGTTTCCGTGGACTTTTTTTTATGGACCTTGTGTTTCTAAAGATTTTCGATTGGGTTCAAGTTCGCTGATTTGCTGGGCCATTCGACAAGCTTTATTTTTTTCCTTTGAAACCACTAGTGAGTTTCCCTGGCACAATGTTTTGGATCATTATCCTGCTGAAATGTCAACCTTTGTTTCATTTTCATCATCCCTGCAACAGATTTTTGTCAAGAATGTACATTTCCCAATTCATTCTTCCTTATTTTTGTGCCCTGTTCAAGTGTTTGATAAAGCAAAATGGAGATTCTGTATCTCCTTTTCCCGGAACCGTGTCACAGTGGAGTTTTTTTTTTGTTTTTAGCTTCCTCTAGGATTTCTGGGATTTAATTTAATTTTTATTGAAAATCAGTCATTTAGTCAAACAGAACAGAATGTCGAGAGTGGTGAGAGAGACAAAAAATTCAAAGACAAAGCACCAACTGTAAACAGAATGAGAAAACTAAAAGATTCCATTCCATATCTACAACAAAGAAAAACAATGGATGTTACTTGATATTGTAGCGTTACATGCTGTGAAGGAAGAACAGGACAAGATAGGACAGGACAAGGACAAGCGTTGCAAGATTGCTGGCGCTTGTCCCAGCTGTCATCAAATAGGAGGCAGGGATCACTCTGAACTGGTTGTTAGACAATCGCAGGACACACAGAGACAGATAAGAGTCGCACTCACAGTCACACCTAAGGGAACTTTAGAGTCTCCAATTAACACATATTCTTGGGATGTGGGAGGAAACTGGAGTGCACAGAAAAAAACCACTACGGGACTGGGAAAACATGCAAACTCCACACAGGTGGGGCCGGGATTTGAACCCCAGTCCTGACAACTGTGAGGCAACGCTCTAGCCAGTTGCACCCCCGTGCCACCTTGTTCCAAACATCTGGTGAAAGTTTTTCAGTCGCAACTCTGAAAATATTTAGTAAGAGAAATGCTGATCAGTTATTTTCTTATTTTAATTAATTAAATTAGCAAGTTATTTTTTATGTCTATGCTAATCTGTTACATGGTAATAATTTTTTGGATTAGATTACAATTTTGGAAATATCAGATGTTTCCTTCTGGTCTTTCCATTAGAAACAATTGTGATTATGAATAGTATTGTAGAATTTGAGAGAGCAAGCATGTGGTTTAGTGAGATCTGTTCAATCCTTCACTTGAACAGACAAGCAAGTACACACATTTGGCATACTTAAACCACATCTTTTTTTTGGGCCTGGGTGAACACTGGGCATCTTTAAAATCCAGCTCCTGATCTTTTCTTGAGTCCTTAGTTTGTTTGTTTTGGTCTCACCACCAGACTCTTGACTCGCAGAGTAGGCAGCCTGGGATTTTCAGTAGGGAAAGAAGATCACGCTGACATAATTTGTGTGCCAACCGTGGCCATAACTGAATGGGATTGTCAGACTTTGGATCTCTTCTAATGACCCGAAATGTTTCTCAGATAACTGCCGGTTAGCGATTGCAGACTGACATTGTACATTTTAGAGGAATTTGGAGATTTGAGAAAAAACACGTGACATCTTTTTTTTTGTGTTTTTTTAAAATCATATATTTTTTTGGCTTTAACCTTACTGATCGACTAAAGATTGGACACCTTAACCAAGATGCATTTTCCTCACTATTGTAAATTTAAATTGTTACAACCTCATTAAATATCTAAATTTTAAAAACGTAAACACATAGTGGAACAATGTGTAATATGTCTGCTAATAATTAGCAGATAGCATTAGCAGTTTTTTAATAGTGAATCTACTACTGTCCAATTTTCTGACAGAGTTAATGAGCAGAGATGAACATTACATAGTTTTTTGCAATGTGGGTTCACTGAGAACAAGATGAGTGGTTTTTAAATGAAAAATGTGAGGATGCTATTCATAAACTATCCCAAGATTTAATACCATCATCCCAGGTATTTTGTTTGACAGACTGTCCCTCCTTGGACTGCCCCCTTCTATGTACTGCTGGATTAAGGACATTCTCAAAACTTTCCATAGTCTGTCACACTTAACCCCTACTTCTCTTCCTCCATCACCTTCAGCACTGGCTCCCCTCAAGGTTATGTACTGGGTCCTTTTCTGTACTTTCTGTACACACATGACTGCACACTAACCCATCCCAGCAATTCCGTCATTAAGTTTTCTGATGATACCACTGTGGTTGGACTCATCTCACAATGAGAGGAGTCTGCCAATAGAGATGAGGTTGAAAAACTGTCAAAAGTGTTTGGTAAACGACCACCAAAAACACTAAACACCACAATAATGGAGGAAATCATCCTGGACATCTGGAAATGTGGCCTGCAGTTCAAACCAAGCTCTCTGAGACGACCCAGCACTTTGGCGTTGATAGTCTTGAGTTCAATGTACCCACAAATTCAAGACTATTTGTGGCGTACATAGCAAAAACTCCAGAATATAATTTCTCCATATTTCACAGTTTTCATTTATCATTCTTTCCAAAGGTAATTTTCCCAGAAATGTTTTAAAATGTGAATATGCATTTTTACAAACTCTAGTCTTGTCATTTGCAAACTATTTCTGTAATAATTGTGAACTTTCTTTAATCGAAGTACAGCAATGTACTTATTTAGTTGTTTGCTTGTTTAGAGTGTGTATGGAAAGTATTCAGACCCGCTTTCTTATATTGCAACCATTTCATAAAATAATTTAAATTATTTTTTTTCTCTTTAATGTACATATGGCAACCCATATTGACAGAAAAAACGATTTGTTGAAATTTTTGCAAATTTATTAAATATTAAAAGCAGATCACACAGCCAAGTATTCGGGTGCTGTTCATTTCTTCTGATCATGCTTAAGATAGTTCTACACCTTCATTGGACTCCAGCTTTGTTTGATTATATTAACTGGATTTAATTATGAAAGCCACACCTCTATATAAGACAGCTCACTTTGCATGTCAGAGCAAATGAGAATCATGAGGTCAAAGGAACTGCCTGACGTGCTTTGGGACAGAATTTTGACAAGGCACAGATCTGGCCAAGGTTCCAAAAAAAAAAAAAAAAAAAAAAAAAAAAAAAAACTGCTGCACTTAAGGTTTGTAAGAGCACCATGACCATAATCCTGAAATGGAAGATGTGAACCTTTCCTTGAGGTGAGCATCTGGCCAAACTGAGAAACTGGGGAGAAGAGCTTTGGTGAAAGAGGTAAAGAAGAAAACAAAGACCATTGTGGCTGAGCTCCAAAAATGCAGTCGGTAGAAGGGAAAAAGTTTTAGTCAACCACCACTGCACCCCTCCACCAGCTGGGGCTTTATGGCAGAGTGGCCTGACGGAAGCCTTTCCTGCGTGACACATGAAAGCCCGCATGGAGTTTGTAAAAAAAAAAAAAAGAAAGAAAAACACACATGAAAGGACTCCAAGATGGTGAGAAATAAGATTCTCTGGTCTCTAATGAGCCCAAGATAGAACTTTTTGGTCCTTATTCTAAGCCAGGGTTGTTCAATGCGTCGATCATGATCAACCAGTCGATTGTGAGGCAGTTTGGGTAAATCGCAACGGTGTGCCGAAAATAAAAAGGCGGCTGTATGTTTCTGACCTTTAGCTCACCGTGCATGTGCAAACAACAGTTAGTACAGGTATACACGCTAGTCAGTGAGTTTCCCCCCATTTTAAGCCCTCGCTTAAGAAATTTCATCAAACATGAGTGGATGCTGGCGTAAAGAAGAAAACAAAAACACATAACTTTCATACAGAATGGGAGGCGGACTTATTTTTCACTGTCATTTTTTAAGTGTGTTTGCCTCATCTGCCAGTGGAGTGAAATGTGTAGCGGCATTTTCAAACTGTTTATTGAAAATACGACGCTGACATTCCGCCGAAAAGCAAGCTGAGAATGAGAAAAGTGAACGTACTAAAATCGTAATTGGCCGCACATTACACACAATGTAGTTCAACAGTGAAAGTTGCCATTGAAGCATCATTACGGGTTCGTCACATCATTGTTCATAACAAGAAGTCCTTCAAAGATGGAGAGATGGTGAAAGGGGCATAACTGACTCATTGCTCAAATCTTTTAAAAATAAGGCAGAAATATTATCTTCAATAAAATCACTTCAGCTGTAAAGGTGTACAGTTACACGGCGCTGTGAAGCCATGGCTGATATGCGGAAGGAAAGGGTTAGGGTTAGATTTTGTTTGTTTCTCACTGCAGTCGGACAAATCCACAGATGTAAGTGACACAGCCCAGGTGTGCATTTTCATCCATATGGTGTTCAGTGATCATCAACTTGAACTCAGATAGTTACAAAAAATGTTTATAGTTAATTATGTTGTGTTGTGGAATATTGGCTCATGCGGATATCCAAGGTACACAAACTTACATTTACATAAGAATCCTGAAAATACCTAAAAATAAATATGTTTTGCATTTTTGTAGTGGGTAGCTCTTTATGACTTGGCCATTATATTTCGTTATGGGTCATTCTAAAAAAAAAAAGACATTCCTCTCCCGAACCCCCCACCCACCGGTCAATTGCGCGAGGCTGGCTGAAAAGTAGATATTGGGGTAAAAAAGTCTGGGCACCCCTATTCTAAGTGGTATTTGTGGAGAAAAACTGTCACTCCTCATCACCTCTTCAAAACATTCCGAATAGTGAAGCATGGTTGTGGCAGCATCATGGTGCGGGGTGATTTTCAGTTGCAGGGACAGGATGACTGGTTGCAATCGAAGGAATGATGAATGGGGCAAAATACAGAGATATCCTGGACAAAAACCTCCATAGTGATCAGAACCTCAGACTGGGCCAAATGATCAACTTCCAAGATAATGACCTTAAGAACATACTGTACCTAAAATTAAAAAAAAAATGATGTGGCTTCAGAAACAGCTCTGTGACTGTTCTTGAATGCAGTACCAAGAGCCCTGACTCACGGTGACTGATGGCTATCCACTGAAATTCACCATCCAACCTGACAGAACTATAGTGGATCTGCAAGGAGCAATGGCAAAGAATCCCAAAATCCAGGTGGGAAAAACGTGTTGGATCATTCCAAAGACTCATTGGTGTATTAACTCAAAAGGGTGTTTCTACTAAATGCTGACAGTGTCTGAATACTTATGGCTTTGTGGTATTTCAGTTTTTCTTTTTTAATAAACTGTAAAAATGTCAGCAATTCAGTTTTTTTTACTGTCAATATGCCGTGCAGTGTGTACACGAATGAGGGAAAAAAAAGAACTTTCAATAAATTATTCCAGCAAATGGCCAGAAAATAAGAGTGAAAAATTTAAAGGGGTCTGAATACTTTCCATACCCACTTTATATCCTTAGGATTATCAACACTTGAAAAACTCAATTTGATGTATTTAAAGGGGCACACATGTAGTCCTCTGTGATCATGAACTGATTTGTTGTGTGGATCCTTTCACACTTACATTGACCCGCACTTCTCCACGATTGCAATGTCCCATGCTTCCAACTTTACCTGTGCTCAATTTCAACTGTTTTGACTGTGAAGCCCTTCATCCTAAAAAAGATCAGTGCTATAAAAAGTAGGATAATTGAGGGATATGGCACTTGGAAGGGATGTTAGATGTGCCACCTGTATTGAGCTACCCAATAACTGCCGCCCCTCACACTCATGCCATGCAATATGCAGGGCCACCTGAAAGCATCAGCATATGGAGGCAGGCCAAGACTGGGGCTTGCCAACCAACCAAAAAACCCACACCTGCTTAGCGTGGCTGGTCACTTTTACAGACTATAATTCATACCCATGTCAGCTTTTATGTGGCACTTTTAATGGCCTCTGTTTCTCGCTTAGCTATTTCAGAGGGGATAATTTCTTAGACCATGTGGCATTACAGGTGCATGTTATATAACCACAAATACCTAATTTGCCCCATGTATGTTTCTGAACGAATACTGAATGTTTTATTTCCCTTGGTATCTCACGTGATATAATGCTAGTATATTGTCAAATGTTTATTCTTTTTTTTAAAAAAAAAAAAAAACAACTTGAGGTATTGTTTTATGTGACGTTGAAAAGTCCATTACTCTGTCTGGACCACTAGTCGAGACTGTAGATTAGCTCATGTTGTAATTTATGAAGGCTGCTTGAGGTATCTGAGGCATGAGCCTTGTGGTGTGATTGTAATGCCCCATTACTTCTGTTCATAGTTAGTAAAGGCAAGCAGCTTCTGCTCTGTCTCCAAGCACAACTAAGAGTGGAGGGACATTATGTCGCAGTAAGTTAAGTCATGGTAAGCAACCATACTGCAAATGGGAATGATCATAAAGAAAGCACAATACATTTGTATTAGAAACAGGCAAATTGGTTTTGGAAGACTCTATTGTCCCTAAGGGGTAATTCATTAGTAAGAGCAGAAGCACATCAAATGTGTGGCGAAATCAGTTTATGCTTGTATAGTATTGCGGAATGATGTCACTGCCATCAAACAATATGTACCTCAACTTCACTTTCAGTATTTCACAACCCAACTGAAGATGGTTGGTTGATAGACATGGCATACAGATATATACACGGATACTTTATCTGATTGTTACAATGTAATTGGTTGGTTGTTCATATTTACTGGAATTTCTCATGTCAAGTAGTCTTAAAGTTTATTTCATGTCTAATGATCAAACAATGACCTTCCTTTGGAATCAAATGTTGTGGCTTTGTTAAGCTTTTTCTGAAGCCATATTGTACCTCTAAGGAATAACTCCTATAGAGCTTGTGTACCTTCGTCACCGAAGTCACGTGACTGGCCATACTGCCGGGCAAGCAAAGCATGGTTCAATGCTAAGTCGGTTGGAGACGACGCTATAATGTGTCTTATAGCACGATGCCCAGAGTTTTGCCCGATACCGTTAAACATTTAGAAGGTGATAATAAACAAAGGTACATGGAAGAATGAGAGACACTTGGCATAGAGGACGCTTTAATGCTGAAGTCGATGTTTTCATCTATAAGAAATTGGACTGTTTACCCACTTCCGCTTGTCTTGGACAACTAGAGCTACACATGTATCTGGTAAGTAAGTTGTCGAGATTTACACAGAAGAGTTTGAAAGCGTAGAAAAGTCCAGACGCATACAAATACTTGGTTGCTGTATCTGTTCTTAACGGGGAGACACACGGAAATGTGTTCGGCTACACATTAACCTTTTCCAAAATTCTTCCATCTTTTCAGCTAGTATTGAATACAAATACCAATATTTAAATAAACGACCCAGGGTTTTAGACAAACTCGCTTTCATTAACTATAATTGAGGGAAAAAAAAGAGGACAAGCGAGTTGGCTCCTCCGTAGCGTTTCCCAAGAAGTATTTATAATGGCAAGTTGGCTCATTTGAGAACAATGCATTAAAAAAAAAAATAAGACTGAGTCGGCTCCTCCGTACACAAAGCTTGTTGCGGCCACACGTTAAACTTTGGTAAACTGCTCCGTGACAGACATTTTTTTTTCTTTAATGTGCATTTTTTTCAAATGAGTGTAATGCGTATTTAAAAAAAAGGAAATAAACTGCTGGGATAGGCTTCAGCCCCCGTAGACGGAAGCATGTTGCGGCCACGTTAACACGTAAACCTCTGTGTGACCGACGGTTTATTTTCTTTCTTAAATTGGACTCATTTCAGAACAATGCATATTTAAAAAAAAAAAAAAAGTCTGTCAGTGAGAGGTTTACTGAAGTTTAACGTATTGCCGCAACACACTTTCGTGTACGTTGGAGACGACTCCATTTCATTTTTTTTTTTAAACGCATTATTCTCAAATGGGCCAACTTGGCATTATAAATACTTCTTGGGAATTTGAGAAGAATAATTCCTGGCTGAAATGAAGTGATTGCTACACAGTTGTGTGTATTTAGTTAGGAACCATCCATCACGTTTAATGGCTGAAATCCATCAATCTTTTCTGGTCTTTTCAGCTGGTATTCTATAGAATGACGTCCTTGAATATCTGTCTTGTCTGTTGTAACAACCAACAGCACAACAAGTCAAGGGCATTGTGAATATTCTGTTCCGGTTCAATGTCCCCCACACTGTTGAACAGCTCTTTTTGACTGGCAATATGGCGCAGTGAAAATGGTGACGTCACGTGCATGAGCTCTATAGTACAACAAGGCAATACCAAGATTCTACATTTTTTTTCCATTCTTGTCACTATTTTAGAAAAATAATATTACGCAGTCACAGTTGATGTAGTGGTGCATATATTCACCTTTCTTTGGTTTAGGCAGCGTTGGTTCTGTTCCCACTCAGCGACAGTATTAATGTGTATTGGTTGTCCCTCTCTATAAGTTTTCTGCCTTGTAACTGACTGGCTGGCAGGGTCGGGTGTAGTTTGCCTTTCCCTCGGAGTTTGCCAAAATAGAATTTAGCTCCCAGCAACTTAACAAGATATGCTGTAGAGAAAATTAATGAATAGATAGTTTATTTGCCCATGATTAAGGTCCAATAAATTGGCACTTTGTTTTAACAGGTGTTTAGCATACAATAGCATTTGATGTAATATTGACCAACGCCACAGGCTCCAACACAAAGGACTGCTATGCATTGTAAACGTCAAGGTAAAACATCAGGCAATACATGGGCCATGGCTCAATTATTTTGTCCCATTTTGTAGTGTATTTGGTTTTTCACATCTGGTGTGCAGTTTTATATTCGGTATGTTAAACGCTGTAACAAGGCAATGAGATAATTCTAAGTCCTTGTTCTGACTCACATCACTATACAGTACTAAAGTAAACCTATTGAGATGAACAGATATTTAAAAGGCAGTGTTTTTCCTTTTTAAGTTGTATTAATATTCACTACCACAGTAAGATGTTTTTGTTAAGACTGCAAATGATATGATACAAGAAAAAACAGGTGTTTATGTTTTCAGTTGAGTAAAACGTCATTAATGCCTGAACCCTCAACTGAAGAACTGAAGCTTGAAGGAGAGAAAAAAGTGGGAAATGTGTAATCTTCTTCTTCTTCTTTTCCTTTCGGCTTGTCCCGGTAGGGGTTGCCACAGCGTGTCATCTTTTGCCATCTTAGCCTATCTCCTGCATCTTCCTCTCTAACCCCAACTGCCCTCATGTCTTCCCTCACCACATCTATAAACCTCTTTGGTCTTCCTCTCGCTCTTTTGCCTGGGAGCTCCATCCTCAGCATCCTTCTACCAATATACTCACTCTCTCGCCTCTGAACATGTCCAAACCACCGAAGTCTGCTCTCTCGAATCTTGTCTCCAAAACATCCAACTTTGGCTGTCCCTCTAATGAGCTCATTTCTAATCCTATCCAACCTGGTCACTCCGAGCGAGAACCTCAACATCTTCATTTCTGTCACCTCCAGTTCTGCTTCCTGTTGTTTCTTCAGTGCCACCGTCTCTAATTCGTACATCATGGCCGGCCTCACCACTGTTTTGTAAACTTTGCCCTTCATCGTAGCAGAGACTCTTCTGTCACATAATACACCAGACAACTTTCGCCAGCTGTTCCAACCTGCTTGGACCCGTTTCTTCACTTCCTTACCACACTCACCATTGCTCTGTATTGTTGACCCTAAATATTTGAAGTCGTCCACCCTCGCTATCTCTTCTCCCTGTAGCCTCACTCTTTCCCCTCCACTTTTCTCATTCACGCACAAATATTCTGTTTTACTTCGGCTAATCTTCATTCCTCTCCTTTCCAGTGCATGTCTCCATCTTTCTAATATTTCTTCTGCATGCTCCCTGCTTTCACTGCATATCACAATATCATCTGCGAACATCATGGTCCAAGGGGATTCCAGTCTAACCTCATCTGTCAGCCCATCCATTACCACTGCAAACGGGAAGGGGCTCAGAGCTGATCCCTGATGCAGTCCCACCTCCACCTTAAATTCCTCTGTCACACCTAAGGCACACCTCACCATTGTTCTGCTGCCATCATACATGTCCTATACTATTTTAAAATAATTCTCTGCCACACCAGACTTACGCATGCAGTACCACAGTTCCTCTCTTGGTACTCTGTCATAGGGTTTCTCTAGATCCACAAAGACACAATGTAGCTCCTTCTGACCTTCTCTGTACTTTTCCACTAGCATCCTCAAGGAAAATAATCTGTGGTACTCTTTCTAGGCATGAAACCATACTGTTGCTCGCAGATACTTCCTTCTGTCCTGAGTCTAGCCTCCACTACTCTTTCCCATAACGTCATTGTGTGGCTCATCAGCTTTATTCCTCTAGGGTTCCCACAGCTCTGAACATCCCCTTTGTTCTTAAAAATGGGAACTAGAACACTTTTCCTCCATTCTTCAGGCATCTTTTCGCCCGCTAGTATTCTGTTGAATAAGTTGGTCAAAAACTCCACAGCCATCTCTCCAAATTGCTTCCAGACCTCTACCGGTATGTCATCAGGACCAACTGCCCTTCCATTTTTCATCCTTTGTAGTGCGTTTCTGACTTCCCCCTTAGTAATCATTGCCACTTCCTGGTCCTTCACACTTGCCTCTTCAACTCTTCCTTCTCTCTCATTTTCTTCATTCATCAACTTCTCAAAGTATTCATTCCATCTATTTAGCACACTACTGGCACCAGTCAACACATTTCCATCTCTATCCTTAATCACCCTTACCTGCTGCACATCCTTCCCATCTCTATCCCCCTGTCTGGCCAACCTGTAGAGATCATTTTGTCCTTCTTTCGTTTCCAACCTGGTGTACATGTCTTCATATGCCTCTTGTTTAGCCTTTGCCACCTCTACCTTTGCCCTACGTCGCATCTCGATGTATTCCTTTCGCCTCTCCTCAGTCCTCTCAGTATCCCACTTCTTCTTCGCTAATCTCTTTCCTTGTATGACGCCCTGTATTTTGGGGTTCCACCACCAAGTCTCCTTCTCCGCTTTCCTACCAAAAGACACACCAAGTACTCTCCTGCCTGTCTCTCTGATTACCGTGGCTGTCCAGTCTTCCGGGAGCTTCTGCTGTCCATCGAGAGCCTGTTTTACCTCTTTCCGAAAGGCCGCACAACATTCTTTCTTTCTCAGCTTCCACCACATGGTTCTCTGTTCTGCCTTTGTCTTCTTAATCTTCCTACCCACCACCAGAGTCATCCTACACACTACCATCCTATGCTGTCGAGCTACACTCTCCTCTACCACTACTTTACAGTCAGTAACCTCCTTCAGATTACATCGGCTGCACAAAATATAATCCAGCTGCATGCTTCTACCTCCACTCTTGTAGGTCACTATATGTTCCTCCCTCTTCTGGAAATAAGTTTCACTACAGCCATCTCCATCTTTTTTGCAAAGTCCACCACCATCTGTCCCTCAAAGTTCCTTTCCTGGATGCCGTACTTACCCATCACTTCTTCATCGTCCCTGTTTCCTTTACCAATATGTCCATTACAATCTGCACCAATCACAACTCTCTCGCTGTCTGGGATGCTGAGAACTACTTCATCTAGTTCCTTCCAGAATTTCTCTTTCAACTCTAGGTCACATCCTCCCTGTGAGGCATAGCCGCTAACCACATTATACATAACACCCTCAATTTCAAATTTTAGTCTCATCACTCGATCTGATACTTTTTTCACATCCAAGACATTCTTCGCCACCTCTTCCTTTAAAATAACCCCTACTCCATTTCTCTTCCCATCTACTCCGTGGTAGAATAATTTAAACCCTGCTCCTAAACTTCTAGCCTTACTACCTTTCCACCTGCTCTCTTGGATGCACAGAATATCAACCTTTCTCCTAATCATCATGTCAACCAACTCCTGAGCTTTTCCTGTCATAGTCCCAACATTCAAAGTCCCTACGCTCAGTTGTAGGCTCTGTTCATTCCTCTTTTTCTTCTGACGATGGATGGGGTTTCCTCCTCTTCTTTTTCTTCGACCCACAGTCGCTTAATTTCCACCGACGTCCTGCAGGTTAGCAGTGCCGGGGGCGGGCGTTGTTAACCCAGGCCACGACCGATCCGGTATGGGATTCTTTAGATGAACGCTCATATTTTTTTGGCACAGTTTTTACGCCGGATGCCCTTCCTGACGCAACCCTCTGCATTTATCCGGGCTTGGGACCGGCCGACAGATTGCACTGGTTTGTGCCCCCATAGGACTGCATTGTGAAATGTGGAGTGATAGATGGATTATCAACTCTAAATGGATTATCACTGTGGTGTGCATTCCACTTTCCTCTTCTCCCCACAACTCCTTAAACCGTGGTGCTGCTCCACTTCTTCCCATGAACAAGTCTGTAACATTTTTGCAACTTTATAGTCTCCATTATTATTTTCTGTCTTCTGGGCTGGAATAACACTGAATAAACTACTTTGTTCTATTTGTCATTTCACCGTGACATGATTTACAACCTCTGTGAGTACAATTTTAAAATAAAACGAATAATTATTTTCATAGCCTAATAATGACCGATTTCCTCCAGAGTTGGACATGTTAGACAATTGCAGGAAGCCACATATACTGTTATACACACTATTTGCATACACAGGCTTCTTGATATGTTTTCCTTTAATGTCCGATGAACCACGTCATTGCCATTTTCTCGCCTTGCGATTTGCAGCTGTCTGCACAACTTGATTAAAACATTTCTTTTAGTAATCCCTGTGTAATGAAGCTTTCTCTTGAGAATGTGTGTGTGCATGTGTGTTAGGTCAAGGGTCCTCCAGATGGTGTGTGTGCGGGTTCGTGCGCGTGTGTGTGCATGTGTGTGTGTGTTCCTGTGTGTGTGGCCTTGTGTGAGAGAGACAGGGAGTTGTGGGGAGTAAGTTTCACTCTACTGTTTCTTAGTTTGGGTATTACAGAACAGATGACTGAGAAATAGACACATGGAACACGTTTGACACCGAGTAACAGCAAAACTTGTAAAAGTGACCAGCAATCTAGCCACTGCATCATCTCAATTCCCACTCACTCATATCGAGAAGTGTTTATTTGGTTTGTTGGCTAAAAGTCATGATTGGCTTCATTTTATCACAGTTATTTTACAGCAAAAGTAGCGCAATTGACAGC
Source organism: Syngnathoides biaculeatus (assembly GCF_019802595.1). Classification (NCBI taxonomy): domain Eukaryota; kingdom Metazoa; phylum Chordata; class Actinopteri; order Syngnathiformes; family Syngnathidae; genus Syngnathoides; species Syngnathoides biaculeatus. The sequence continues at coordinate 17,883,660 of NC_084644.1, read as the reverse complement.
CTTTGTAATTACGTTCTGAACCTGAAACAGTATTTGTTTTAATTAAATATACAATATGCAATGGTTTACCTTTTTTAAATACATGTATTACATAACAAAACAGAGGCGATGAAGAAGTGATTGGTAAGTACGGCATTCAGCAAAGGAACTTTGTGGGGCAGATGGTGGTGGACTTCGCATAAAGGATGGAATTGGCAGTGGTCAAGAAGAATGGAACATAGAGTGACCTACACGAGCGGAGGTAGAAGCACGCAGGTGGATTATATTTTGTGCAGACGGTGTAATCTGAAGGAGGTTACCGACTGGAAGGTTGTGGTGGGGGAGAGTGTAGCTCGACAACATAGGATGGTGGTGTGTAGGATGACTCTGGTAGTGGGTAGGAAATCTATGAACACAAAGGTAGAGCAGAGAATCAGATGGTGGAAATTGAGAAAGGAAGAATGTTGTATGGCCTTCCGGAGATAGGTGAGACAGGCTCTAGATGGACAGGAAGAGCTCCCAGAATACTGGAATACTACTGCCTAGGTATTGGGGTGTATTCTAGTTGGAAACGGGAGAAGGAGACGTGGGACACAGAGGGGACTAAGTAGAGGTGATGGGAATATATTGAGATGCGTTGTAGGGCAAAGGTAGAGGTGGGAAAGGCTAAACAAGAGGCATATGATAACATGCACTCCATGTTTTATACGAAAGTAGGAGAAAAGAGCTCTACAAGTTGGCCAGACAGAGGGATAGAGATGGGAAGGATGTGTAGCAAGTAAAGGTGAATAAGGATAGTGATGGAAATATGTTGACTGGTGCCAGTAGTGTACTAAGTAGATAGAAAGAGTACTTTGAGAAGTTAATGAATGAAGAAAATGGGAGAGAAGGTAGAGTAGAAGAGGCAAGGATAAATGACCAGGAAGTGGCTTTGATTAGTAAGGGAGAAGTTAGAAAGGCACCGAACATAATGAAAAATGGAAAGACAGTTGGTCCCGATGACATGCCAGTGGAGGTATGGAAGCAATTTGGTGAGGTGGCTGTGGAGTTTTTGACCAACTTATTCAATAAAATATTAGCAGGAGAGAAGATGCCAGAAGAATGGAGTAAAAGCGTGCTAGTCCCCATTTTTAAGAAAAAAGGCGATGTTCAGAACTGTGGAAACGACAGAGGAATCAAGATGATGAGCCACACAATGACGATATAGGAAAGAGTAGTGGAGGTAAGTGACGTAAGTATCTATGAGCAACAGTATGGTTTCATGCGTAGAAAGAGTACCACAAATGCACTATTTGCCTTGAGGATGCTCATGGAAAAGTACAGAGAATGTCAGAAGGAGCTACATTGTATCTTTGTAGACCTAGAGAAACCCTATGATAGAGTACCAAGACGGGAACTGTGGTACTACATGCACAAGTCTGGTGTGGCGGAGAAATATGTTAGAATAGTACAGGACATGTATGAGGGTATCAGGTGTGTCAGAAGAATTTACAGTGGAGGTGGGACTGCATCAGGGTTCCGCGCTGAGCCCCTTCCTGTTTCTGGTAGTAATGGATAGGCTGACAGACGAGGTTAGACTGGATTGGAGATGATATTATGATGTGCACTGAAAGCAGAGAACTGGCGGAGGAACAGTTAGAAAGATGGAGGTATGCACTGGAAAGTAGAGGAATGAATATTAGTAGTAGTAAAACAAAATATATCTGCATGAATGAGAGGGGCAGAGGAGGAAGAGTGAAGCTCCAGGGAGAAGAGATAGCGAAGGTGGATGACTTTAAATACTTGGTGTCAACAATACAGAGCAATGGAAAGTGTGGTAAGGAAGCGAAGAAATGGGTCCAAGCAGGATGGAACAGTTGGCAGTCTGGTGTTCTATGTGACAGAAGAGTATCCGCCAGTGGTGAGGCCGGCCATGATGTACGGATTAGAGACGTTGGCCATGAAGAAACAACAGGAAGCAGAACTTGAGGTAGCAGAAATGAAGATGCTTAGGTTCTCGCTTGGTGTGACCAGGATTAGAAATTGAGCTCATTAGATGGACAGCCAAAGTTGCATGTTTTGGAGACAAGGTGAGAGAGAGTAGACTTCGATGGTTTGGACATGTTCAGAGGCGAGAGAGTGAGATTGTTGAATAGAAGGGTGCTGAGGATGGAGCTGCCAGGCAAAAGAGTGAGAGGAAGACCAAAGAAAAGGTTGATGGATGTTGTGAAGGAGGACATGAGGACAGTGGGTGTTAGAGAGGAGGATGCACGAGGTAGGCTTGGATGGAATGGGACAAGCCGCAAGAAAAAAAAGAAGTAATACATAACAGTTTTTAATCGAACACTTTTGATCAGTGTCACTGGTTTGGAACCGGTTTTCACCCTATACCTGAGAAAACTTATCACATTCTCACTTCCTCTACTAAAATGTTCTCGGATGAAGGTGAAAAATATTTTTTTAGACATTTGTACAGTATATGTGTAAATATACAAACAAAAGGTTATAAATAAGCCCAAATTTGATTACCTAACCCAGGTTTCTGCAGCAATTAAAATTTCATTTTGCACAATTGGTTTAAGATATTTAAGAAATAAATTAAACACGCACACACACACACATATATATATAATGTGTGTATGTGTGTGTATATATACAGTGCTTTATGAAAGTATTCGGTCCCCTTGAATTTTTCAACCTTTTGCCACATTTCAGGCTTCAAACATAAAGATATAAAATTTTCCTTTTTTTGTCAAGAATTAACAACAATTGGGACACAGTCGTGAAGTAGAACAAAATTTATTGGGTATTTTATACTTTTTTAACGAGTAAAAAACTGAAAAGTGGGGCGTGAAATATTATTTCGCCCCTTTGCTTTCACTGCAGCAAACTTACTCCAGAAGTTCAGTGAGGATCTCTAAATGATCCAATGTTGACTGATGATGATAAATAGAATCCACCTGTGTGTAATCAAGTCTCTGTATAAATGCACCTGCTCTGTGATAGTCTCAGGGTTCTGTTTAAAGTGAGAGCATCATGAAGACCAAGGAACACACCAGGCAGAGATACTGTTCTGGAGAAGTTTAAAGCCAGATTTGGATACAAAAAGATTTCCCAAGCTTTAAACATCTCAAGGAGCTCTGTGCAAGAAATCACATTGAAATGGCGGGAGGATCAGACTGCTGCGAATCTACCAAGACCCGGCCGTACCTCTAAACTTTCACCTGAAACAAGGAGAAGACTCATCAGAGATGCAGCCAAGAGGCCCACGATCACTCTGGATGAACTGCAGAGATCTACAGCTGAGGTGGGAAAGTCTGTCCATAGGACAGCAATCAGCCATACACTGCACAAATCTGGCCTTCATGGAAGAGTTGCAAGAAGAAAGCCATTTCTCAACAATAGCCATAAAAAGTCAAATTTAAAGTTTTCTACAAGCCACCTGGGAGAAACACCAAACATGTTCACCTCAAACAAGGAGAAGACTGATCAGTGATGTCACCAAGAGGACCATGATCGCTCTGGATGAACTGCAGAGATCTACAGCTGAGGTGGGAGAGTGTGTCCATGGGACAACAATCAGCTGTACACTGCACAAATCGGGCCTTTATAGAAGAGTGGCAAGAAGAAAGACATTTCTCAAAGATATCCAAAAAAAGTCTTGTTTAAAGTCTGCCACAAGCCACCTGGGAGACACACCAAACATGTGGAAGAAGGTGCTCTGGTCAGATAAACCAAAATCTAACTTTTTAGCCACAATGCAAAATGATGTTTGGCATAAAAGCAACACAGCTCATCACCCTGAACACACTATCCCCACTGTCAAACATGGTGGTGGCAGCCTGATGGTTTGGGCCTGCTTTTCTTCAGCAAGGGACAGGGAAGATGGTTACAATTGTTGGGAAGATGAATGGAGCCAAATATAGGACCATTCTGGAAGAAAACCTGGAGTGTGCAAAAAACCTGAGAGTGGAATGAATATTTATCTTTTAACAGGACAATGATCCAAAACATAAAGCCAAATCTACAATGGAATGGTTCACAAATAAACGTATCCAGGTGTTAGAATGGCGAAGTCAAAGTCCAGACCTGAATCCAATCGAGAATCTGTTGGCAGAGCTGAAGACTACTGTTCACAAACGCTCTCCATCCAACCTCACTGAGCTCAAGCTGTTTTGCAAGGAAGAACGGCCAAGAATTTCCGTCTCTTGGTGTGCAAAACTGATAGACTTACCTCAAGCGACAAAAGGTAGGGCAACAAAGTATTAATGCAAGGGGGCCGAATAATACTGCATGCCCCAGTTTATATATATTTTATATCGTATAAAATATCCAATAAATTTCATTCCACTTCACATTCCACTTTATCTTTGAAGCCTGAAATGTGGCAAAAGGTCAAAACGTTCCAGGGGGGGTGAACACTTCCACAAGGCACTGTGTGTGTGTGATATATATTTATAGATAGATAGATATATATAAAATACACTACGTGTGCTAATTTAATTTCATTTGATTTTTTTAACAATTGGAAAACAAGAACAGATGCTGTTTTCCTTCAGTAATGTATGCTGTGTAATTTATGGACATAAAGAAATGGGCTTCAGTTGGACGAGCGTGGCGATTATTATTAAGGAGAAAAGCCCATATTTTAGCGCACATGAAGGGTTTCAGCCCTATGAGGAGACAGTGATCATGGAGCAATTTTTTTTGTGAAGGAAAAAAAAAACAAAGAAAAGTTCTTCGACTGTTGCCGAGATGGAAAGATTGCTTACGTCATGGATCCAGGATCCGAATCAACGTAGGCTTAATATCAGACTAATGTTCATTAAGGGAAAAGACACGGTGTATTTTCCTAACTTTGAAAGAACAGAAAAGGGAAGGAGGCTGAGGAGGAATTTACCGCTAGCAAGGGCTACCTGCACTTGCTTCCTTAGCAATAGCTGAATTCAGGCTCCTTTCTTTCTTCGCCATCCCACCTTCCCTTCATTCTTCACCATCCACTTCTCGCAGTAATGTTAAGTGAAGCATTTTATATTTTTTATTTGAATTTATTTTAGGTTTTTTACATTGAGTATCAACGCCCATACATTTTCTGGGCCTGTTATCCTCACGAGGGTCACGGGAATGCTGAAGCAAATCCCCAACGGTCATCGTAAATTTTGACTTTAACGGTAAAATCCGACTTCAGTCGAAATTCGAACAAATCTCAGTCGCAGAAGGAGGACTCCCTGTATCTTGGGACAGGCCACAAGACATGCTTGTCCTTGTCCTTGTAATTGTCAAAACAGTATCCCTCAACCAACTAAAATAAAGGCTCAATGATGGCATAACATTGTATTAATACTGTTGACAGTCTGAAATAAAAGCTATTTAACTTCAACTTTATGATAACCATTTTTTGCATTAAACGTTTGTGCATAGTGCAGTTTATCCACTACATTACACGTAGCTTCAGCAGGGATACCCAGACTTCTTTTTCCCCAGCCACTTCTTCCAGCTGTCCTGGAGGGATCATATTCTCTCCAGCGTGTCCTGGGTCGTCCCCTGGGTCCCTTTCCGGTAGACATGCCTGGAACACCTCACCAGGGAGGCATCCGAATTAGATGCCCCAGCCACCTCATCTGGCTCCTCTCAATGCAAAGGAGCAGCGGCTCGACACTGAGCCCCTCCTGGATGATTTTTTCGAAGCTATCTTGAAGTCGTTGTCCTTGGCCTCACCGAACTCCTCCCATGCCCGGGTTTTTGCCTCAGTGACCATCGAAGCTGAATTCCGCTTCGCCAGCCTGTACCTATAAGCTGCCTCGGGAGTCCCACAGGGCAAAAATGCCTGATAACACTCCTTCTTCAGCTTGACAGCATACCTCACTGTTGGTGTCCACCAACGTGTTCGCGGGTTGCCGCCTCAACAGGCAACGACCACCTTCTGGCCACAGCTCTGGTCGGCAACCTCAGCAATGGAGGCGCCGAACATCGTCCACTCAGGCTCAATGTCCCCCGCTTCCTATGGGATGTGAGCAAAGTTCTTTCGGAGGTGGGAGTTGAAATTCTTTCTCACAGGGGAATATGCCACCCTTTCCCAGCAGACCCTCACAATACGTTTGGGCTTTTCACGTCGGACCGGCATCTTCCCCAACCATCGGAGCCAACTCACCACCAGGTGGTGATCAGTTGACAGCTCCGTCCCTCTTTCAACCCGAGTGTCCAAGACATGCGGTTGCATGTCTGATGTCACGATCACAAAGTCTATCATCAAACTGCGGCTTAGGGTGTCCTGGTGCCAATTGGACATGTGGACACCCTTACACCTGAACATGGTGTTCATTATGGACAATCCGTGATGAGTACAGAAGTCCAGTAACAGAACACCACTCGGTTTCTGATCAGGGGGACCGTTCTTCCCAATCACGCCATTCCAGATCTCACTGTCATTTCCCACGTGGGTATTGAAGTCCCCCAGCAGAATGATGGAGTTCGGGTTCTCTGAACTGCTGTTTGGTGCATAAGCACAAAAAACAGTCATGACTCGTCCTCCTACCTGAAGGCGGAGGGAAGGTATCCTCTCATTCACCTGGGTAAAACCCAATGTACAGGCCCCGAGCCGGGGGCCAATAATATACCCACACCTGCTCGGCGTATCTTACCTTGGGAAACTCCAGAGTGGAACAGAGTCCAACCCCTCTCTAAAGGATTGGTGCCAGAGCCCAAGCAGTGTGTAGAGGTGAGTCCGACTATATCTCGTCGAAACTTCTGGACCTCACGCACCAACTTATGCTCCTTCCCTGTCAAAGATGTGACATTTGATGTCCCTACAACTAGTTTCTATAGCCGGGGATCGGTCCCCGCCTTTGGCCACCGCCCAGCTCACATCGCACCTGACCTGTATGGCCCCTCTCACAGGTGGTGAGCCTATTGGAAGGGGGACCCATGTTACCCTTTCGGGCTGTGCCTGGCTGTGTCCCATGGGTGCAGGCCTGGCCACTATGTGCTTGCCTTCGAGCCCCAACTCCAGGCCTGGTTCCAGAGGGGGGCCCCGGTGACCCACTTCCGGGCAAGGGAAACCAATATCCAATTTTTGTACTCGTCATAGGGGTTTTGGAGTCGTACTTTTTCTGGTCCATCACCTTGGACCTTTTTGACATGGGTGACCCTACCAGGGGCATGAAGCCCCATACAACTTAGTTTCTAAGATCATCAGGACAGACAAACCCCTCCACCACAATAAGGTAACGGCTCAAAGAGGGGCTTACTCATTTTCAATCAGAAAAATATACATAGTAGCTACCTTTGGTGCATCGTTGTGGAACTCATCATTAATATGGGTCCAGTTCCAATGCCTCCTGCATTGCATCATGAAAAGTGATCCCATCTTCCTCCCACAGCATGTCATCCTCTGTGCTATCCTTGTGTTTGTGGGGAAAGATTTTTTTGAATCCCAAGAATCTTAGTTCCCTTTATTCTTCATTATTGTTAGCGCTTTGAAGTGAAGGTCCACAGTGCTAACAACACAATTGGGCAACTCTGGTCGATTCCGACAGCGTGCCGAAAAAATAGACGTCAGCCATATTTACGCAAGTCAACGAGTTACTAAGTAATTAAATCTTATCAAACATCAGTATTGATGCTGGAGCAAAGAAGAAGACAAAAACGAATCACTTTCACTCTGAGAGGGAGGCGGACTTGTTTTTTTTTCACAATGTCATTTTCGAAGCGTGTTTGCCTCACATGCCAGTGAAGTGAAATGTGTAGCGGCATTTTCAAACTGTTTATGGAAAATACGACACTGACATTCCGCCGAAAGCAACCTGAGAATGAGAAAAGTGAACAAAGTAAAATCCCAACTGACTGCATAGCAGTCACAGAAGCATCGTTCCAGGTTCGTCACATCACTGTTAATATCAAGAAGTCCTTCCAAGATGGATAGAAAGAAGCATAGCTGACTCATTGTTCCGGTCTTTTAAAAATAAGGCGGGAATATTATCTTCAATAAAATCTCTGCAGCTGTAAAGGAGTACAGTCACATGGTGCTGTGAAGCCGTGGCTGATGTGTGGAAGGATTGTTTCTCACTGCAGTTGGACGAATCCACTGACGTGAGTGACACAGCCCACGTGTGTATTTTCATTCGCATGGTGTTAAGTGATCATCAATGTGAACTCAGAAAACAAAAAAATTATCATTTAAGTATGTTGTGTTGTGCAATATTGTCTCATGCGATTATGCAAGGCACACAAACATACATTTTCACATAAATAATCTTCAAAATACTTTAAAATATGTTTTGCATTTTTGTAGTGGATAGATCTTTATGACTTTTCATTTGGTCATTCTATTTCATCATTGGTCATTCTAAAAAAAACAAAAAAAACCTCAGCCTTCCCTGTCGATCGCGAAAAGTCTGGGCACCCCTGTACTAGATAGATACTAGTATAGAATAGTAATAGTTGAACATCAAAATACAATCAAGGAAAGTCTGATGTAGTTGTTATATATTTTTTTATGCAAATAAAGGCTGTCATTGATGACTATTTTGACATGACACAATTAGTCATTAGTATATATTGTGATGAGACAGCTCCACACTAAGGGAAAACCGGCTGACATATTAGTGTTGGAAACAAATCCATGTGTTTGTAATGACTAATTATTGATTGGCAATTCATAGTTCCTATTGAGTTGTGCTGAGGAAGATGACTTGCTAGATTTCCAGATCAATAAAAATATTATTTAGTATTTTATTTGCTCGTCATTTGCTAAAAGTCATTATTTAGTCATTTTATTTGGTAGTCATTTGTTATTGTGCCAACCTTTAGCCATATTTTTGTAATTCACTAGTCATTTAAGTTATTTAGTCATTTTTTTTATTGTGCCAAACTTTTACCATATATTTTAAAATGTTTTTGTGTTTTTATTATTTTATTTAATTTTTGTCACATGAATGCAATAAACAATAACAAAACCTATAATATATTTTATATGATGTAGGGATTATCAACAGTTGTTGTAAAAACATGTAATATTTGTTGAAAGCTATGGCAAGTGGGCTTTTGGATGCAGCAAGTGAGTTTTTGATTCACTTGCCCGATAGGGCAACTAGCTGCAAAAGTTAATGCTGAGCCCTGAGGACTGCAGCAAACTTCATTGGCGTGGTCCTTTGGTTCCCTGAATTTATTTACCATAAATTTTCACCTAGAGTGAATTTACAAAGTCTACACCATCACTGTTGTGCTGCTAGGTTTCTTGGTCTAAAAAGGAGCTCAAGATTATCATCTCAGTGATGATCAGAAGAAATTGACAGCACCCAAGTTAAATATGAGTGTCATCGGAAAGGGTCTGAATACTTATGGCTGTGTGAGATTTTGTTTTTTTAAATAAATTGCAAACATTTCAACAATTTATATTTTTTTCTGTAAATATGGGGTGGGGTGTGTACATTTAGGAAAGAAATTAACTTAACCGATTTTAGCAAATGGCTGAAATGTAACAAATTGAATAATTTAAGGTGGTCTGAATACTTTCCAAACCCACCAAATGTCTGGGCTACAGATGAGGTGTTAAATGATCATGTGCAAAAAAGAAAAATTCTCATTTTTTGCATTCACAAAAACCTTTCATTTCAATCGGGGTGTGTATAGTTTTATGTACGCTATATTCAAAAGTATTGTTATAGTTCAAATTGAATTTTCGCATCAAGATCTCATTACAGACTCCACTCATGCCAGGTAAAATACAATTCTGTAAATATAGTCTATTCCTTCCCGATCCATTGACAGGCACCAAGCTCCTCATCTCCTGTCAACCTCCCAAGCCCCACAGCTGTCTTTGTCACTGTGTTTTCCAAAGAGTGAGGGGAAACAATTTTTGGTCTTCTGTACCGTATGAGTAATAACAAAAATAAACTGTGGAAAAATGTGTACTGATTCCAAGCTTGTATTCTGGGACATTGTATAAACCATTTGGATCAGCTGCTCTTGGCAGTGTTCTTCCAATCATGGCAAGATGCAGGTCTTCCTCTTTTCTATTTTTGGGAGAGAGGGGGGGTTGCAGACCACAGGTGGCTCTGCTGTTGAGACACACAATACACATTTGTGTGCACGCATACTTAAATGTTTATATACAGGTACATGTATAGCTCTGAAACAACCTCTCCAGTTAAGTATTTCTAGAGTACTTCACAAGTTGTTTTTGTTGTATATATTCTGCTTGGTGGCATGACGTACTAAAAATATTAGTTTAGTAATGTAAGGGATTGGTAAATTCTAGAAACAAACAAAATACTTTCTACAAAATAGTTTTGTGTTTCTGAGAATCTAGTGCACCTACTGGTAACTTGTTTGAGATGTAGCAATAAAAAATATACTGAAAACACGGATTAATCTGGTTAGTCACATTGGACTGCTATTATTTTTAACAAGAGTGGCCTCACCTCACTCTCAATTGACAAATGAAGTGATAAATATCCCTAGAGTCTTTTCAGTTTTTGGTTTCTGAGACTGCCATTCATTCACATAAAACATCATTTCTGTTTTGGCTGATATGAGAGAGGTTTTTGTGATAAAGAAGTGGCCTTTACCTAGTCAATGACAAATAAGTAAAGCTTGATCTCTGAATCCAATTCCTCCCGTTTAGCGTCTTTTGCTATGCTATCAAGGCAATGGTATTTTATTCATCTTAATATGATTTAGAGTTAAACAGAAATTTCCACCAACATTATTGTGAAAGTAGCATGCCTTGCACCTGTACTATCCCTTCACCTAACCACCTTTCTATGTTTCTCTACATTATCTTCCAGGAGTAACAGCTTTTCTGTCCCAACCACAGAGTGTATTGTGGAGCTTCCTTACTTCACTATACAGGCCACAAGAGCACAGACACATCTGCTCCAAGCAATATGGCAAAGCTGGACATATGGCATGTTGATTTCTGCACCCTCGATACTCAATGAAAACCTTATCAATGAGGTTTATAAAGCTCCAGGTAAAATAAAGTATTAAGTCCTCATCACCTCATAACTGCTCAATAGTGCTCATGTTTAATTGGCTTAATACTGCTATAAAGTGCTACCTTTGTGAAGTAGGTACAGTGCCCTCCAAAAGCATTGGGCAAGATCAATTTATTTGCTTAAGCTGTATAGTGAAGACATTTGAATTTCAGATCAAAGATTAATATAAAACAGGTCAAGCAAGGTTATCAACAGCAGTTAATAACAGAAACATTGTGAACTGCAAAGAAACACCCAATGGCCTCAGTGAGGATGAGTGACATCACTGCTGACCTCGGGATGAAGGTATTGCGAGCCACTGTTTGAAGACTTTGAGAGAAGAAATATATAGGCCATATTCCAAGATGCAAACCACTCATCAGCAAAAAGAATTGGAAAGGCAGATTGGATTTAGCAAACTACAAAGATGAGCCACAAAATTGAGGAATAAAGTTTTATGGACTGATATAGCTCACGATGGTGGGAGCAGAAAAAATTCTGAAGTCTAAAAATCTATTTTGTCTGTCAGTTTACAAAAACATTTATTTGAACTAATTGGGAGAAGCTTCAAAATTTTACAAGACAATGACCCAACACAACAAAGGACTTCAGCGGGAAGGTGGGGGGGGGGTCTTAGACTGGCAAGGTCAATCAAGCCAGTCAATCACCAGACCCAGTAGAGCATGCATGCATTTTACCTCTTGAAGAGGAGACAGAAGGGAGAAACCCCCTCAAAAAAGCAAGAATCAAAAGTGGCTGCAGTAAAGAGCTGGATAAGAATTTCAAATGAAGGATCCAACAGTCTGGTGAAGTCAATGGCTCACAGCCTTGACACAGTTATTGCAAGTAAGGCTGATGTCACCAAATATTAAAATGTTATTTACTTTAAGTCAATAGTCTTTTCCAATGATGCCAACGCAATGTCGACACACACTGATGCAGTGGCTTATGGCTCTCCTTATCATTGCTTTTACTTGTATTTTGTCTGTTTTTCTGGGCACTTTCCTCACTTACACCTTGGCACTATGGTACTACACCCGCCAAGAACTTTTAGATTTTGTATACCAACACGAAATAACAGTTTCAAGCGACTTTCAGCACAAACATAACATTCCAGACAAGATAGCGTGACCGGCGGGCTCACCGTGGATTGTTGTTGGCCTGTCAAAGTGGCGGAAGTGGGAAAGGAAGCAAAAGTGGGGCCCTGGGTCTTGCTTCCCGCTTGAAATAAAGAACAATCCACACAAGCCATCTTTTTCAAGCCTGTACCTCACCATCGTCAGAGCCATTGCCAACAAAATGGACGATCTGGAATTACAATCACTGTGTTGGTGACTGCTGCTTCTTCATCATAACTGAGACCTGGTTTCACGTCTTCATCATAACTGAGACCTGGTTTCAGACAAACATTCCCAATGCTAGTGTGCAGCTAGCAGACTGTACCGCTGGGATCAGACTGAGGACTTAGGTAAAAACAGAGCTCCGGGGCTTTATGTTTTTGTGCATGATGACTGGTGCATCTATAGTGTGATTATTGAGAGAGGGATGGTGTTCTTGGGATGGAACTCATCATTTATGACCAAAACGTTCCATTTTGGTCTCATCTGACCACAAAACTTTCTCTCATGACTCCTCTGTATCATCCAAATGGTCATTGGCAAACTTAAGATGGCCCTTGACGTGCTGATTTAAGCAGGGGAACCTTCCGTGGAATGCATGATTTCAAAGCATGACGTCTGTGTGTATTACCAGCAATCATCTTCGAAACGGTGGTCCCAGCTCTTTTCAGGTCATTGACCCAAGTCCTGTCGTGTAGTCCTGGGCTGATTCATCACCTTTCTCAAGATCATTGAGATCCGACAAGGTGATCTCTTGCATGGGACTCCACTCCGATTGAAATTGACAGTCATGTTTAGGCTCTTACATTTTTTAATGATTGCTCCAACAGTGGCCCTTTTTTGACCAAGCTGCTTGGCAATTTCTCCGTGGCCCTTTCCAGCCGTGTGGAGTTATACAATTTTGTCTCTGGTGTCTTTGGACAGCTCTTTGGTCTTCATCATTGTGATTTTTTGATCTTTCTTTCTTTTCTTCAATTATCTCTCTCACAGTGGACATGCACCTACGATGAAAATTTCAGACCCCTCCATGATTTCTAAGTGGGAGAATTTGCAATATAGCAGGGTGTTCAAATACTTATTTTCTTCACTGTGTTTCACTGCTGCTCATCCCTTCATACACACCCCTCTGACACAGATCCATGTCCACTACAAAGACTGTAAAACCTAGTCAGACACTGCACTCAGTGGACTTCAGGTCTGGCTCCAACACACAGACTGGGATCTATTTGAACACTAAGACCTGGACACATACACAGGGGCTGTAGAGGACTATATCAACTTGTCTATGGAAACTGTGTGAAACATAAGGGTTTTTGCAAACAAGACACCCTGGATGACCAGCAAGATTTGTTCACTCCTCAGGACCCGCAAGACTGACTTCAGGTCAGGGGATGTCAGGCGAGGTGCTCTTCATAGCACAGCTCCAGCTAAACTGAAAAAAGCCATTAAAAATGCCAATATGGACTGCAGGAGGAGAATAGAGTCTCACCATGCAGCTACAGATCTCGGGAGATCTGGCAGGATTTACAAAGCCTCACAATCTTCAGAGGCTGTGATGGGACACTAGGAGATACAAGCGAGTCATTGTAAGAGGAACGCAACAGCTTCTTTGCTTGCTTTGAATCATCACAGTGACAGTCAGCTTCTTCAGCCCTGCCTCCATCCCGACCAAGCACCAATAACGCTCCAGTCATTCTATAGAACCACGATGTGAGACGTGTGCTCCAAGCCGTGAACTCCACTAAAGCTGTTGGCCAGGATGATGTACCAGACAAGCTGCGCAGAGCATGTGCCCGCCACCTGTCCAGTGTCTTCCGCAAGATCTTCAAACTCTCATTGGAATAAGCAGTTATCCCCACCTGTATGAAATCTTCAACAATCGTTCCTGGATCCAAAAAGAATCCCTTAACCAGCCTTCTCAAGTACATCAAACAATGTCTTCCCCTAACTTTGACTCCCACCAGTTCCCATAGCGGGCAAATACATCAACAGAGAACGCCATTACCATAGCTCTGCATGCTGTGTTGAGGCACCCAGAACAACGGTTTTGCTTTGCTTGGATGCTCTCTCTGGATAACAGCTCGGCCTTTAGTACAATCATACCGGACATTCTGTTGACTAAACTAGACATCCTGGGCCTGCCTCCTCTCACACGCACCTGGATCAAAGACTTTTTGACCAACAGAACCCACACTGTGAGAATCGGTTCCCACATTCCTTCCACCCACACACTGAGCATGAGCCCACAACAAGGCTCCTTGATGAGCGCCCTCCTGTATTGTTTCTCCACATTCGATGTCAGCCCAGTCCACATTAATGACATTGTCGTCAAATTTGCTGATTACACAACAGTTGTCATGCCAATCTCAAAGGGAGATGAGGCAGCTTATAGACAGAGAAGAGGTCCAGAAGCTTACCAGCTGGTGTTCAGATGACAATTTGGGACTAAATGCTACACAAACAAAGTAGGTCATTGTGGACTTCAAGAGGAACAGAACTGAAAGACCTCCAGTCCTCATTAATGGTGTATTTGTGGAGAGAGTCCACACATTCATGTTCCTGGGAGTTCTGATCTCTGAGGACCTCTCCTGGACAGATAACATCTCACCGATTACCAAGAAGGTTCAACAGCATCTCCACTGACTGTGAGGAAAAATAACCTGGACACAAAGATGCGGCTGGCCTTCTACTGCTCATCCATGGAAAGGCTGCTGACGTATTGTCTCTAATTGGTACGGGAGCTACGCTGGGGCCGACAGAGCAAGGCCTCAGAAGACAAAGCAGTACAGAAAATCGTTGGCTGCCCTTTTCCCTCTGTGGCAGACAATTCCTCCGCTAGGTGACTTAGCAGAGCTCAGACCATTATTAAGGACACTACACAACCTGCTTCGCAACTGTTTGAGCTCCTGCCATCTGGAAGGCGGTACTGATGTACAAAAGCAAGGAGCAACATAATGAAACATTTTTTTTTCCCGAGCATCACCACCCTGAACTCTCATTTTTCCTCAAGCTGTTCAATTAGTCAATATGTGAAGGCACACTAATTTCAACATTGTGTGCAATACATTTTATGCATTACATTTTACATCCATCCATCCATCCATCCGTTTTTTGAGCCCCTTATCCTCACAAGGGTCGCTGGAGTGCCGGAGTCAATCCCAGCTGTCATCTGGCAGGAGGCAGGGTACACCCTGAACTGGTTATCAGCCAATTGCAGGCCACATGGAGGCAGACAACAGTTGCACTCATAATCATACTTCAGGGCGATTTAGAGTCTCCAGTTGATTCATGTTTTTGGGATGTGGGAGGACACCGGAGTGTCCATAGAAAACCCAAGCAGACACAGGGAGAACATGCAAACTCCACACATGGAGGCGGGATATGATCCCCCAGTCCTCAGAACTGTTGGGCCAACGCTCTACAGCTGCTCCATCGAGCCGCCTAGATTTTACATGTCTATTTTTTTAAATGTATTTTTTTACCTTGCACCTTTGTTAGCTCTGAAACCGTTGAAACTCTCCGATTTCATTTTACAATGTATAAGGACAATAAGTGCCATTCTTTTGTATTGAATTCTAAAATAAAAACTGGAACTCTGAACTTTCGTCTCATTCATCTTTTGATCTGAAAACCAAATGTTTTCAAATACAACGATAACAGGAATTGACCTTGCCTTTCTAATACTTTTGGAGTGGACTATATGTCTTCATGTTACATGCGTACTAAACTACTTCACCATAAAACCTTGTGACACAGTACGTCAGAGCCTTGAACAAGAAAAACGTTACGTTCATCTACTACATGTTTTCTTTTTAAAGCTGAACCCCCAAACCTTCTACTGTGCCAGAATGTGGCACTCTGACATCAGGAAACTACAGCAGTGTACTTGTGTGACAGACAGCTGAGCAATGAAATTAAATTGTCCATAAAGCCTAAAGTAAATCCAAAGTAAATGGAGTCTGGTATTTTGTATTTTCATCATTAATCATGGCCACAGATGCATGAAAAAAATGTTCCTTTGTATAGTCATATAAAATAGATTAATGGATACATTCACACTTTCAGTCACACAAATGTGTATCAGCTTGTCTTCTGCCTGGTAGGGCGCTAAAAGTTGGAAGTGTTTCTGGAGACTCGGTGAAATTAACTCAAACTCCTTTATGCTTCAGATTGTTTGCCATATTGAACTTCAATTTGAGAGGTTTGCCTTTTTGTTAGTCAAATTAAAACAGTAGCACTTCTCTTGATGGGAATATCTGGACAGTTCTCTGGAGGGTTTGGGGTTTTCCAACTCATTAGGATTGTGTTGTCTGGTGAGCCATCGATCTCTGGCTGCCAAACCAGTAAAGCTTCCTTTTTTACTGTTGTGTGGCTGCCAAATATGTATGAAACGGGTCTCCTGTGAAGTAAATTCAAATATTCATCTTCTCTCACTCTGCCTGTCTTGGAACATGGTTTGATGAGAAGCATTTTAACATCTGGACATTTAGTTGCAGGTCAGATAAAAAGGTGGTGGGGGAGTTTTTTTGAAGGAAGGCAGTGTTGAAAAAGTGTCAGTTCTCTGGAGGTTTGTAATTTAAATGTGAAGGTGTACAATAAATGTTAGAAACTGCATGTGAATGTGAGATGTTTTGTAGCTTTTTACAACTTTTAATTTCATTACAACTGAACCATTGCTGTTTTTCATGGTTAGCGATCAAGCCTTCACACGAATTTTGAAAATTTGCATATAATTGAGGCCTATCCTAAAATAGTTGTAATCAGGTATACACAAACACATTTGGTCTGGTTCTTAAAGTATCATCCAAGCTTGTTGCATTATGTTTTTTCCTGACCCACCATGGGTCAGATGGGACCACACAATCAGCTTTTTGTTGCAGTTCTCTAAATATCGAATATCACAGAAGACATACTAAGACACCCACAAAGCCCGTGGTATTGTTGGGGAGTTTGTTGTGTTTCACACGAGCATAGCCGGAGTGATTCCATTCGCTATATTGATTTAAAATATTTGTTTATGTCAATGAGTTGTTTGTGAATGACACAACACTCATCGAGCCCATTCTACCATGCTGCTTCCAAAAAAAAAAAAAAAATGAAAAATGCGGAATGACACTCTTGAATTTGGTAAACTTTTTGATGAACACTTGAGCCTATTACGCTGCTGCATTTTAATGTGGGTCATTATGGTGGTATGTGAGGCTGTTTTTTGAGGTGGACTTGGTGTAAATCGTTTCAGAACCATTGATTGTGGTCACCTGGGCTGCATTTTATGCCATTAATGAACAAGTTCAAAAATACTATGTGGATAGGTGTCAATAGATGGATTATTTCAGTCAATAGTTGCAAGAAAAGAAAAAAAAAATCACAAATGGCAATTCGGAAGGGGTTAACTCTACAATTGTCCAATATTATCATAATAAATAATCTTAACAGTCACAGTTAAAAAAAATCTTACTGAATAACCCTATATCTGTCATTATTAATACAGTTTTTGTGGTCAAGCCTCACAGCATAGATTTGGGTGTTGTGTAGATAAACAAAAAAAAAAAAGACCATTCTGTAAAGTGTGATGTAGTGTAGTGTAATGGCCCCATATTACTGCATTCATAGTTTGTATCTTATCAGTACTTCACACCTCACTCGCAAAAAAATATGTTGTGGTGTGTTAGGGGATCTGAGGAGAAGGTGTGTTTTGCTGGCTGTTATCACGCCTCTTTATTGTGTTATTTTGCACAGACATTTTGTAATAGTTAAAGTGGGGTAATTTGTAGCAATGTCTAATTTAATGATTACTACCTTTGCTGTTGGCCAGTCTGGTACTCTGAATTACAAGGTGAGTGGGATGAATGATAAACTGGTGTCTTGCGGAATTATTGGACCATATCTGTGGCACTCTCAAATACAAAGTAATTCTTGCTGTGAAGAGTAAAATCACCATATTTTTACGGCTTAATTTACATCCGTACTGGGGATAAATTCCACGGTATTTATCAAAAGATTCTTTTGGCCACTTCCGGCATTGAATGCAAATACATCCGGCAAGGGACTGTGACACATATAGCATTGACTGACATGCTCAAATATACACACAGAGGCTGAAGCTGAATAAGCTAAAGCTCTTTGCTTTGGTAATTTTTTTCTTTTATTTAAAGAATTTCCCCTCCTTCCTTTTGATGTTACAGGGTTTCTCAATAGTGAGAGGTGTTTCATATTGACTCCAGGTGATAATACATATTGTCAGTGTCCGTTTCTATCCTTCTCCAAAGAAAAAAAAAATCAAAAGCAAGGTCTCCCCCTCATGAAATCTTACATTTTTATCTTAGGGTACTGACAGGCAGGTAAGGCTTCCATGGAATAATTTTAACCTCTGATTAAAGTGATCTGTCAAAGATTAAAAAAAAAAAGTAAAAAGACCAACACAACCGAAAGAAATGTTAAGGGTTAATTATTTCTGTAATTGCAGCAATTTTAATTCAACCGGCAGTAGGCACATCAGCCCCTCATTTGCCAATGAAAACTGATTTTAAAAAAGTGTAAAATTGGGGTTTTGCCACACAACACAGATTTCCAGTGGTTTTGTCTTCATCCAAATTTACTTACCAGTGATGGGAATATTAGTGATATAAATAAATGGTATTCCAAACTGTGTTCCTTTTTTTTACAGAATGTAAACACATTCGTCCCTTGCAACACGTTTAATTTGTTTCATTCTCAAAACACTATCTTAAATGATCTGTCCCAGTAAAACTGAATGAAAATGCAATGACGATGGACCCCAACATCGTGGTTCAGCATCCATGGATTTGCGTCAATTTTATAAAGTAGTTAAAAAACAAAAAGAATAGAAATGTTTAAGAATGTCTTAGAGGTGAAATGAGTATCAGATCGAGTGATGATGATGAAACTTGAAATTGAGGGTGTTATGTAAAATGTGGTTAGCGGCTATGCCCCACAGGTAGGATGTGACCGCGAATTGAAAGACAAATTCTAGAAGGAACTAGACGAAGTAGTCCTGAGCATCCCAGGCAGAGAGAGAGTTGTGATCGGTGCAGATTTCAATGGACATGTTGGTGAAGGAAACAAGTGCGATGAAGAAGTGATGGGTAAGTACGGCATTCACTAAAGCAATTTTGAGGGGCAGATGGTGGTGGACTTTGCAAAAAGGATGGAATTAGCAGTGGTGAACACCTATTTTCAGAAGAGAGAGCAACAAGAGCAGGTAGAAGAACACAGGTGGATTATATTTTGTGCAGACGATGTAATCTGAAGGAGGGGAGAGTGTGGCTCGACCGCATAGGATGGTGGTGTGTACGATGACTCTAGTCGCGGGTAGGAAGATTAAGAAGACAAAGGTAGAGCAGAGAATCAGGTGATGGAAGTTGAGAAAGGAAGAACATTGTGTGGCCTTTTGAAAAGATATAAGACAGGCTCAAGATGGTCAGGACGAGCTCCCAGAAGACTGGAATACTCCTGCCAAGGTATTCAGAGAAGCAGGCAGGAGAGTACTTCGGGTGTCTTCTGGTAGGAAAGGGGAGGAGACTTGGTGTGTGATGTGACACGGTTTCCTCTAGTGCTCTTGGGTCCGTGTGACTCGAACTCTTTGAGTTCTTTGTGATGCGGAAGTCTGAAATGTTTCAAGGATTACCTATATAAGGACGAGAAAGATGGACAATGTGGCTTCTTCTCACGGCCTCACTGCTGCTCTGGGAAACTACGCTGCATGGAACACTAACTGCACGGACGCCTGCCGCCTTTCATTTTTGGACCGGCTGGAACTTTCACTAACTAGGAAATACCCGCTGGGACGAACATTTGCTTGTTTGGAAACACTCGTTCAACATTGGTGACTATTTGCAATTGTGGCTCAACTTCTCTGTTCTTGAACGCCTATTTTGTGTCAACTATTTTATCGTTTTTGTGTTGTCTTTATGTGTGTGCGATTAAATTGTCAGAAATCCAATACAACTGCCTTGTTGCATTTTGCTGGTTTGAACAAAGCAGACAGTCTAAATTCACACATAACAAAATTGGGGGCTCGTCCGGGATCGAATTCATTTGAAATTCGAGACATCAGTTTAAAAACGTAAAATTTTTTGACATATTTGCAACTTAAATTGTGAAGCCGGCAAAATGGAATTTAGTCTTGAGCACTTCATTTGGTCCCCTACCCCAGAATCAGTCTGTGATTTGCGGAGGTCCGATATCTTAGAACTTGGTAGTTATTTCCGACTTGATATCAAATCTGCTATGAGGAAATTCCAAATTTTGAAAATTGTTCTGAATCATTACGTTGATGAGAGAATTTTTATTCCTGATGTGTTGGCCTTGGTTGAGTAAACTTCAGATGTTTTGGAAGTAAGGAAACTGGAATTACAACTTCAGATTGAAAAAGAGAGACAAAGGAGAGAAGAGATTGAATTTGAGAAACTTCAAAGATCCTTTGATTCAGTTAGTACTTCTTTTGATATTACATGGTATGCCAATATGGTCCCTACTTTCAATGAAAAAGAAGCTGATGAATACGTCCTCTTGTTTGAGAAAATTGCTCAAAACCTCAAGTGGCCTCAACAGTCATGGACTATGCTATTGCAAATCGTCTTAAAGGGAAAAGCTCACGATGCGTATTTGCCCCTTTCTGTCGGCCAAAGTTCTGAATATGATTTTGTAAAAAAGACCCTACTTGAAGCTTATGAGTTAGTGCCTGAAGCGTACCGTAAGAAATTTAGAAGTACTCATTAGAGGGACAATGAGAGCTTTGTAGAATTTGCTAGGGAAAAGGAAACTTTGTTTGATTGGTGGTGAAGTTCAAAGAGGATTTCAGATTGTCAGATTTTGAGGCAGTTAGTGTTGATTGTGGAGTTTAAGCAGTGTGTTCATTCTGATCTCAAGAGTTATTTGGATGAACAGAATGTTAAAACCTTACATGATGCAGCGGTGTTAGCAGATAATAATTTTTTTGACCCACAAGAGTTCTTTTCAGTCAACTGACAATTCAAAGTTTTTTCGCCAAAAGACTGTCTCTCATACAGAGTCAAATGATGATAAGACAGGTCCAAATTCACATTCTCAGATTCAAGGACCTTTCTGTGCCAATTGTAAGAAGCCTGGTCACTTGATTTCTGTTTTCAAAAAGCTCAAATACAAAATTCTGTCCACTATTTCCCCAAATGCCTGTGCATATATCGTGCCTCAGCCTTCCCTGCCATGTGGTTCTGAAGACAGTTTTGGTTCTGATGATGAACTTTCAGATTCTGAAGTTCCAGTGAAGTTTTTGCCTTTTATTCACAATGGTTCAGTTTCACTTATAAGAGATAATTCTCTCCTAAGGCCCATGACTATTCTGAGGGACACAGGAGCTCTGCATTCTCTGATTTTGAAAGATGTTTTGCCTTTTTCTGCAGAGTCTTCAGCTAACTCAGATATTATTATTATTAAGGGTATAAGTGGCTGTTCTCTTGCTCCTTTGAATTTTGTGAATTTGACATAAGATCTGGTTTCTGACACCATTCAGGTTGGTGTTCTTGACTCTCTTCCAGTTCCAGGTGTTGATTTGTTGATCCGTAACAATCTTATGGGGGCACAAGTTGGCTCTGATCCTACTGTTACTGTTTTTACGGAGTGTTAAGACCAGTACAGAGAAATTAGTGTGTGACTTTCTGGGTATTTTTCCGTCTTATCAAGTGACTCTTTTGATGTCAAAAAACAATTTTTCCAAGACTTTTTTTGCCGAATGATCCCATTTGTGATTTATCAGATGCATACATGGTTCATTCTTTAGCCTCAGAGGCTGATGACTTATCTACAAACTCCTCAGGTCCGACTGATAAGTCTGAAAATATGTTAAAGAAAAAACAGGTCAGTTGTATTGCAACAACACTCTCCTCCCCAGTTACTGATTGTACAGTTGATAATTATGCAAGCGTCAAATACAATATTGATGATGTTGTTAGCGATGCCAAGTTTGAGGATGTGAGTGATAATGCTTCACCAAAATTGTGCAATTCTGTGTTAGCTCACCTTGATGAAAAATTGAGACATTTGTCAGCTGACCAGAAGGCTGAAATGTCACAATTGCCTTTTGAGTTTTCTCACCTGTTTCCAGATGTGCCTGGCCGCACATGCCTAGTTAGTCATGATATAGATGTGGGTGATGCTATGCTGGACAATGACATAATTGAACCCAGTGACAGTCAATGGAGTTCACTTAGTGTACTTGTGTATAATGTTGTGGTGGTTGGAGCGGCTGCGCTAACATGAAAACTGTCAATGCACAGTCACGAACTGATTCCTACCCTCTGTCAAGAGTGGATGATTGCATTGATCATCTCAACGTGACATTGCGCCTGGGAGGTGTCAAAGTCTACATGGACGATGTCATCGTTTATGCCACGGAAGAAGATTCAGGAGTTCTTCAAGAGACTGTCAGTTGGGAAACTGACCATCTTGCAAAGTGTGAGTTAGGAAAGGCACAGGTTGAATTCTTGGGGCATGTTGTAGGGCACGGCCGGGTACAACCAATTGGTGCTTAGGTGGAGGCTATTGCATGCACTGATGCACTCTCCAAAGTACAGTTGTGACGCTGTGGCAACCCCTAAAGCGACAAGTCGAAAGAAAAAGAAGTTAAAAAAACAACTTTTTTGTGAGGAAGCTATGCCCGTTTTTCATGGAAAAACCTTATTAGTCAGTGATGTACAACTTAGTCAGCTTTTTTACCATTTCATATTTTTTCACAAACATATTCTATTGGTCAGTTCCCACACAGGGTCTTAATTTTTAAATTATTGATTATTCACAAAAATTACTTGCTCACATTGACAGCAGTGAAAATTGCTTGCTCTCTTGGATGATGAAATATAAATGGCTTAACAAACAAGCCACCTTTTTTGGCTGCCTGAAATGCTATTGTTTTGGAAATGTGAGAATCCATCCGATGCCAGAGATTAGCTCTCCACATAACCAATAAACATGGAAAATGTAATCACAAAACACGAATGTACTTAACGGATTGAGAGTCGTTGTTTTACTTCTGTGGTCTTAATCTGTAGTTGTCAAACCAATGGCATATGAACCCCACTGACTGACATTGTCCTTTCATTGCAAGAAAGTCACTGCTAGTAGATTATGGCAGGATATTGTGAAGTGGTGGCTGGGGTTCTAGAGCACACTTGTATCTAAAATTTTGCTTGTATCTCTAGACAAAAAAATGGTCAAGTCGCGTCTTGTATCGCAAAAATCTTATAATTTAAAGCACCCATGTATTTCAATCTCCCTGTTGCACAGCAATACTGTTCAAGCAAAAAAAAGTATACAGAACCCATCATTCTGCAAATCCACACATCTCAACACGACAGGTTTAAAAAAAGAAATGAGTACAATATTTGGCTACTCTACCCACCTCTGGAGCAGACATCCTATATTACTATTCACCCAGAACACAACACACAATGAACTGATCTTCAAATTCAGAAAAACCTGGGAGACATCCGGAGCAGATGCCCAGCCACCACATCTGGCTCATCTCAATGCGGAGGAGCAGTGGCTCAACTCTGAGCCCCTTCTGAATGGCTGAGGGTCTGCCCCTATCTCTAAGGGAGAGCCCGAACACCCTGCGGAAGAAACTCATTTCGGCTGCTTGTATCCAGGATCTTATTCTTTCTGTCATGACTCACAGCTTGTGACCATAGGTGACGGTACGAATGTAGATTGACTAGTAAATTGAGAGCTTCACCTTTCGACATGCCTCACTCTTTACCACAACGGATCTATACATTTAGTTCAGGGGTGCCAAACAAATTTATGTCACGGGCCACATTGTGAAGACGGTTATCCTCAGAGCGCCGTTATGACTGTAAAACCGTAAAAAATCTTATATTGCCTCATCTTATTTACATCAATTTATGAACTCGTTTTGGAATCAGAAATCAAGGGTAATGTTTTTTTCAGTTCATGTTTTGTCTCACAAAAATGCTTGTAATATCTCAACGTTATCATTTATGGTATGACAATTTGAATTTCAGTAAAAAATTTTCACAAAAATAATGGAAGTTGACACACTAGCAAATGCCTTTGCAAGCCACATAAAATCATGCGGCAGGCTGGATCTGGCTCTCGGCCCTCGAGTTTGACACCAGCGATTTAGTTACTACGATGCAAATAATGTTGTTTGGTCTTGCATCATGACCTATTTTTTCCCTATTTCATTTCACCTTGGTCCGTGTTGCTGCTATTCACCACCACTGCCCATTGTTGCTGGTTGTTTCTTTTTATGCTGAGTTTGGGCGAAATATTGTTCTTACTCATCGTTAGTTTCCCACATATTATTCAAAATATGACAAAAAACAGTTGTACCTCTACTTATGAAATGAATTCATTCTGGAAGTTGTTTCGTAACAATAATTTTTTTGTAGGTAGAAGCACTTTTTACATGTAAATAGCCAAATCTGTTCAGAGCCCACCCAAACCCCCCACCCGCCCGCCTTCCCCCTACACACACACACACACACACACACGCACAGTAAAAATAAGCATTCAAAGTACTTAATGTAAAGAAGAACAAAAAAAAAATATTTTACCTTTGGAGTTAGTTGACTGGAAAGGGTGAATGACAAGCAAAAGGCATCGTGGGAGACGGAGGAGTAGGAAAATGTTTGACAACAAAAAGAAAACATATGTACAAACGTACTCACACACACAACTTATGTGCACAAAAGCGTCTTGGGGACCACGGTGAAGAAAGATGAATAAACTTGAAAAAAAGTTAGACTTTTCCAACATGTGCTACTTGTGACAGCATGTGAAAGCGCTCAGAGATGAGTGTTCAAGGGAAATTAAAAACATCATGAGTAAAGATTGACATATTTCCTAGCCAATGGGATGCCAGGAAGATGCAACGGCGATAGCCAATGAAAGAGTAGCTCTATCGCATCACACAAACCAAGACACAGGCTGTTTATGTTCAGTGGGTTTTGGGGTGTGTGTGAATCCAGCACATATTTGTTCCTTTCGTATCCTATCGTATTTCGTATTTGAATTTTCCTTTGTAACTAGAGACAATAGTTTCCGAGAAAGGCGTTTCATAACCTGGATTTTTCATTACTAGAAGCATTTGCAAGTAGAGGCACCACTGTATATCCGTTACACCTATCTTATAATAGCTTCAAACTCTGAGAGAAAAATAGCTTCTTTACATTGTTGTTCAATGAAAGCAAAATAAATTATAAAAAAGAAATCATAAATACTGGTTCGCCATTGAGACAAAGTCTGTTTCACTTTGGCCTGACCCAATCACTCAAACTTTTTTTGAATAGGTCTCCTACTGTGCCTTAAATGGTAGCGAGAAATCAGGATGAGTATGAGAGAAAGAGGCCTTTTCATCCACACACAACCTTATTTCTGACATTAAAAACACATTGTGTCAGCATCAGAGAACTGATAAATAAATCTTGGATGGAACTTGAGACGGTACTTGTCAATGCAAACTTCAATGGGCCACATACGGCCTCCTTCCTTTCCTGGCGGAGCATGATGATGTTTTAAGTTAGTCCAGACACAGGGCCTTCATCTCCTTCTTTTGTCCTCCTGCATCTCTGTTCCTTTTTATGTCATTCACTTCTGTCTTGAGTTTGTATATAAAACTAAGGAAATTAATTCAAAACAGGTGTTTTTGAGCTGTATTTTCCCATTCTCATTCAATGGATTGGACTGCTACTTTTTATGAGATCAAAGCAAAACAAAGCACATTTGTTAAACATTTAAATAACATCTCTGATCAACTATCACCAAGCAACCGCAGTTACACCAACTCAGAGACACACTCACTTAGCTCTCTAGCAGTCCTTTGTCTTGATATTCTGCATGTAATCTTCCATGTGAAGATTTCAATTCGATAAAAGGGGAACAAACTTGAAGTTTGAATGGCCAAAAACATTTGGACGTTTGACAATATTTTACTGAAAAAAATGGAAGGTGGTTCGGAGTAGTTGTTACAAATGTGCGTTTTCACTGTGAAATAAAGTTTTGAACATGGAGGAAGTTGAAGTTGAACTAGAGTTATTTCAGTATACCACTATTGTTAAATGTAGCAAAACAACAAATTTTCTCCTTACAAGTGCCAATAAAGGAATCCTGTAACCCTCTGCAAATGCTTTTCCTACTCTTCACACATTATTACTGGTTCTGTAATTGTTGCACTGGCTCTCTTTTATCCCTTGCTGCTGTGGCCCAACTTTCACTGTCTTCCAAGCATTGTGCCAAGATCTATTAGTTTTGACCAAATGGCTTCCGCAAGAAGCCTTAATTTAAGTAATTTGGTGGCAGAGAAAATCATGCTCTGAATAGCTAGGAACATGTGTCATTGCTTTAAGTGAGCAGACAGAAAAACCTGCAGCATATGGGGAGGATGGAAATAATGACAAATTACACTCAAGGCTCTCGCACCACCAACATTAACAACCGTGATCATTTTCTTGGTATCACTAACTTAATACTAGTATCTTGATTGACATTGGCACAAGTATTTTACACAGTATACCTAGGAAATGTTATGACAGCGATACATAAATACACACACATGGACACACACTAAAACTAACAGACTAGCACAAACTAGCAAAAATGAAAAACAAACAAAAAAACCCTGCCATATATATATATATATATATATATATATATATATATATATATATATATACACACACATACACACACTCTTCATTTTTCCCAGACTCATTACTTAAGTTTAGGATGACAAATCCAGCTGCCCATATTTACCCTCATGGTGTTTGATGGTGTGCTATAGCCTCTGGCCCCTGGCTGTGTGTTTATGTACTCCTTGCACCTGCTCTCTTTTGACAAATAACAGCACCACACACATTCAATTCTCTTTGCCACACACAGAAACACACGTGTGGCTGTAATATACGCACTAATGCTTTTCACACATATAGTTCATATGGGATACCACAGTTCATGGCAACAAACTACAAACCTGTGTGTTTCTCTTCCTGGGTACCCCACTTTTTATAGACTTAACAGCTGGACAAAACATTATTCTTAGTCCCCCAATGCTGCTACTACTACCACCCCGGCAGGTGCACTGTGCCCTTTAGGACATCTATGTGGGTATGGGGTGGAGTAATACCTCTCTATTTCATAATTGTTGTCATTCACGTTTCCATAAAAAATAACCGGCATAAAGTAATGTAACTTTTTGGGAAAAAAAAAAAAGGCTTATAAAAACAACCACACATTAATCATTTATTTACACCAAAAACCCATTAATCAGACCTGATGGATCTGTAATAAAAAGTGGCATGTAAGAAAAATTTCAAAAGATTGCATTGTATTTTTCTTTCAGCCAAGCACTACCCTAAAAATGTATTGTTGGCAACTTTGTGCTGATAGTGGTGTAAATATGAAGTAAAATTTTTAAAATATTAATTTTCATACATTGAGGATAAAAATGACCAGGCATTGTGGCATTTGTAAGTATGACATACTACTGGTATTTTCAAGGACTTTCAAGTGGGATATGACATGCTACAGGCAGAGGAATCTATTTACAAAAATCCTGTTGAACAATACAAGTGGCAGGCAAGGAGACAGAGAGAGAGTTATTAATGTCCCAATCTTCCACATGGGAAGACACAGAGCCACTCATACAGTGAAGGAAGAAGTCATGAGGCAATTTATTGAGTGGAGCGAAGTTGGTGTTCAGCTTTTAGAAAAGTGCCTCAAATTCTTTTGGTTAAATGTCTATAGATTTGTCTACCCCTCAACTTCCATTTTTGCCTTGCCAGCTGTTTGGTATTTTAGATTTTTCTAGGCTAATGAAACTAGATAATGGACCAGTCCCAACTGTACCAGTGGAGTAGTTCTTCCCGCAGATCTTCCCGTTGAAAGTTGAATTAAAAAAAAATGCTAGTAGGGAATCAAATAAAGAGGGGGTTATTTTAACCAGTCTGTCCTATCAAAACAGATCATGCAAGAATGGCTATGATGGGCTCTGACACTTTTAGCTTCTTGGAAGAATTTTCATGTGATGAGTGAATCCTCCTCGTTTCACTCATCAGGTGACCTAGCACGTAATTCCCTAATGGCCCCGTCACACCATGACGTTCTGGCCAGCGTCCTATAGCGTTTGAGGAAACGTTGGTAGTCGCCCATGGTCGCCGAGATAGCTCCAGAGTAGCGTTGTTTCCACGCTAGTGAACGTCAATGATCGCTGGGAATGGGCGGAGAATGCCGGTCCGGAAAAAAAGTTTTGAACATGCACAAAAGTTCTCACCGAGACCAGCGTTCATCAACGTTTAATTTTAAACGCTGCAGAACGTTCAAGAACATCCATGGAACGTTTTACTAAGGTTCCCCGAGCGTTGCATGCGTTTGCCTATCGTTAGTCAGTCGTAACTTTAGCTTTACTCGGTTGTTAGTTAATTGTTTGCTTTGCAGTGAACGACTCACTGGCAACCTGTCAACGCCCACTGAACAATCCCCTAGCACACACAGTGTGTAACCAAAGTGAAACGAACGTTGTTTGGTGTCCATTGAGCGTCATTCGAGCGTTTCCCAAACTTCCATGCTAAACCGATCCTTTGTAAAAGCAAGGTCCATTTAATATTAAGCTACAGTAGAGAGCACCTACTATGGAAAATCCAGAAAGCAGCAGTTCGTTTTCACGGAAAAACTCCACCAGACTATCCTTAACAGCCCGGTCCAGGATCCTGCAATCCTTTCTCTGCTTCTTTTGTCTCTTTGTCGGACCGTCCTCACTGGGATTTGCAAGGTGTTTAGGGTCCCCAGGGGGTGTCACATGGTGCGTGATTTCGCAGAAGTGCTCTTTCTCCTGCTCTTGTTTTTCCTCCAAACACATTTCTCGTGATGAAAGAGGCTTAGTTTTCTTACTAGCAGCGCTAGTTGCTGAAGTCCGTGCCCTAACTTTTTTTCTTCTCGGCGGCATGATGCTCACTGTTCTAACTAACGACAACAACTGAAGTGACTACGAACTTTCCAATGTTTTGGTGCCGGTTCCACTGTAAAAATTTCACGCGAGCAAAACGCTTTTCTGTCGTTATTCACCCATTGGTCACACGCTCAACACACTCGTCTTACGTTGACAAATCGCTCATTGCATATCTTGATTTTTGCCATCAACCAGCTCTTTCGTTCTCAGACTGCACATTGAAATTCAGTTGCAGCATAGAAGTAATATTGACAATAGACATTACAGCTTTTGTGATCCCATAATGTAACTTTAAACTTATCTCTATGAGATGAAAAACAAAAACAAAAAAATCTATGGTACAAAATAGTTGTAGTTATATTAAACACTTAACCATTTTGAGTTTAAGGGGTGAAAATGGGGCAGAAAAAAATCTACATCCACAAAAATGTTTGTCGTAAAATCAAGCTGCAACTTTTCCAATCTGGTTGTACAACAGTTTTTCTTTTACAGTGGAACCTCTGAGTTTTAGCATAATTCGTTCTTGTGAAGTGTTCAATTACTGATTTGGTCAACCTGCGAAACATTTTTTTTCCCATAGCATATAATGTAAATGAGTTTTATCTGTTCCCAACCTCCGAATAGGAAATTCCCATTTCTAGTCCCATTTATATGAAAACTTACACTGTGATGTCCTCACGACATGTTATTGTGTGAAGCTAGACAGCCGGCGAACTTATAAAGAAAATCCGTACACAAGGCGTTCTTTTCTTGCTTTTATTGAGGTCTTTTGTGGTAAATAAATTAATATAACTGAAAGATACAGGAAAAATATACATTAAACTGTACACCGTGTGCCATTGTGCAAAGTACAAGTAGCTTATTTATGCTAAACAGAACAATACCTGTATCAACGATCACTTGTTTACATAGAGCTTTCAAATAAAATATAATTGTGACCTCAACTTAATGTCTGTGAACATACAATACTTACAAAGACGAACGTTTGCCAAAGTTCAAATGTTGAGAATACATCCAGCATAGTTGAGTTGTTCTCGGACTTAATGTTCACCATGCTCATATTTTCCCGGAGATACGTCAATGATCCTCTTTAGGTATAAAGAGAACTCACTCCGCATAGAAACTTAATGATCCTCATAGGTCAAGAGGTGTCACTCTGACGCTTTTTCTTTTAAAACATTTTAACACATTGCATCAAATGTTTAACTTTTTAACTAACATTTATCTTATGAAATATACAAATTTTTGACTAAAGTCATTACATACACCCTGCATTTAAACAATACAAAAAGGTCTTAAACTTAAAGCAACTTAAATATGTATCATTTACCCTTTTGGTGGCAGTGCATGGTATCAAAGGGACTTGTAGCGCCGGAGAAAAGGAGTCGGAGGCGGAGTGTCGGACACAGGAACAGAACTTGCTTTATTGTTCGACATCAAAAACCTACTCGCTTAACGGCGGGAACTCTGTTAACCTCTACTCCGGAAGCGCAACAACAAAAACAGTCCGTGCGGAACCTCGCACCCCAACTGGAGGTCCCGTGGGTGAATTATGTAAACACCACACAAGCCCCCCCAGAATTCAAGTCAAAATCCTTGTGCCGTGGAGGGATGACGACCCGACCCCGGTGGTGTAGGGGCCGAGGGGGGCGGGGCCACACTGTCCATTGAGTCACGGGACAAGGGCCCAGGTGGGGTCAAGGGCACCCTGGCAGGCGCAGGGGCACAGGGCAAAGGGGGACGACCCCGGCGCGGGGGGAGGGCCAACCCCAAAGGCTGGGCAATGTCCAGGTGCGCGGGTTTGACCCTGTCCACGGAAACAGTCTCGGGTCTGCCGCCAATGTCCACGAGCAGGCTCTTATGCCCGTGCTCCAGGACCCTGAACGGCCCGTCGTATGGGGGGCGGAGAGGTCCACGGTGGGCGTCATGACGAACAAACGCAAAATCCGCAGAGCGCAGGTGACGGGGCATCCGGGCAGCTGGGGTGCCATGTTGCGACGTGGGAACCGGCGCAAACCCTTTTGCGGCCTCCAGCAGGGAGGACCGTTGCCTGGCTGCGGACCAGGGTGCTGTGGCGTCCGGGATGAATTTGCTGGGGACCCGCATTGGCTGGCTGTAGACGAGTTCGGCGGATGAGGACAACAGGTCCTCCTTGGGGGCGCACCTGACGCCGAGCATGTCCTACGGTAGCTTATCCAACCAGTTGCCGTCCATCAAGCCGGCACGCAGGGCTGCGTTCATGGAGCGGTGGAAACGCTCACAAAGATCGTTCGCCTGGGGGTGATAGGCGGTAGTGCGGTGCAGCTTGACCCCCAAACTCTCAGCGACTGCGTTCCGGAGTTCAGAGGTAAACTGAGGGCCACGATCTGAGGAAAGATCGCACGGGGTCCCGAAGCGCGCAACCCATGTGCCGATGAACGCCCGGGCCACGTCTGACGACGACGTCGAGGAGAGGGGAACGGCTTCAGGCCAGCGGGTCATCCTGTCCACCATGGTGAGCAAGTAGGTGAAACCGTGCGAGAAAAAAAGTGGACCTACCAAGTCGACGTTGACGTGGTCAAACCTTCTCGGGGACAGCGAAGGGCTCCAAGGGGGCTTTTGTGTGGCGATGCACCTTAGCCTGCTGACAGGCCACGCACGAGTCGACCCAGGCCTGCACATCGTTCTTGAGACTGCGCCACATGAACTTCTGGGCCACCAGCCTCACGGACGGTTTCCTTCCGGGGTGGGAGAGGTTGTGGACCACCTCGAAAACAGCTCGCGGCCAGTTTGCAGGGACCAGCGGCCAAGGCTGGTCAGCCGAGAGGTCGCACAGCAACCTGACGCCCGAGTCACCAACCGAGACTTCCTCCGGGCGCAAACCCGTGTCAGAAGTCTTGAAGGCCTGCACCCCGTGGTCCGAGGCCTGGTCTGCGCTCATGCGGGAGTAGTCGAGACCTAGATGCACAGTGCCGACGATCGCCCTGGAGAGGCAGTCCGCGACCATATTGGATTTGCCGGTGATGTGTTGGATGTTCGTAGTGTACTCCGAGATGAACGACAGTTGGCGTTGCTGGCGAGCGGACCACGGCTCGGCCACCTTGGACATGGCGAAAGTGAGGGGTTTATGGCCCACATATGCCGTGAACTCACGGCCTTCCAATAGAATTCCGCATCACAAAAGATCTAGATCACAAGAACTTAAAAGTATGAAAGGGATCCGCATCACAAAAGACCTGCATCATAATAACTTAAAAGTATGAAAGGAAAATAAAAAGAATAAAAATAAACACAGGGCGGCACGGTGGATAAACTGGTAAAGCGTTGGCCTCACAGTTCTGAGGTCGGGTTCAATCCCAGACCCACCTGTGTGGAGTTTGCATGTTCTCCCGTGCCTGCATGGGTTTCCTCTGGGCACTCCGGTTTCCTCCCATATTCCAAAAAATACAACATTTATTGGACACTCTAAATTGCCCCTGGGTGTGATTGTAATTGTGAGTGTGGGTGTTTGTCTCAATGTGCCCTGCGATTGGCTGACAACCAGTTCATGGTGTACCCCGCCTCCTGCCCGTTGATAGCTGGGATAGGCTCCAGCACTCCCTGCGACCTTTGTGAGGATAAGCGGCAAAGAAAATGGATGGATGGACAAATACACACACACATTACACAATTGAGATTAGCATGTCGATATTTGCCCTGCAACTAACTGTGTGTGTGTTCAGTATGAAGTCCGCCTTTTGCCCAAAGTTAGCTGGTATAGGCTTCAGCACTCCTGCAATGCTTGTGAGGACAAGCGACTTAGAAAAAGGATGAATGGATGTTGGTGTGGCCCTCGACAACCATTCCAGTTTATCAAAAAGCCCATTTGAAAAATAATTACCCACTCTTGATCGAATTCATCTATTGCGTTCAATCCCTCTATTTCGTTGCAAAGCGGATGAGGCTTTTTTTACACTCATGTGGGTGGCGACCATGCTAGCATAACCGCTTCTTTCTTCTTCTTTTCCTTTCGCCTTGTCCCGTTAGAGGTCGCCACAGCGTGTCATCTCAGAAGAAGGCATATTTGTTCGGCACAGTTTTACGCCGGATGCCCTTCTTGATGCAACCCCTCTGTATTTTAGCCGGGGAGAGAAGCTTACAGCACATGGTATTCTCATGTGGTCTCCCATCTAAGTACTAACCAGGGTCAAACCCGCTTAGGTTCCGAGATCTGACGAGGTCGGGCGTTCCCAGGGTAGCATGCCCATAAGCAGCAGTACTGCAACTATCCCGCATGCAATTTACCTTTATACTCGAATGGAAACCCCACGTGCTGTTTTGGAGTTTCCTCTGCATTTGTTTTCCATTTCTGAGAGCTGTTTTACTTTTCTTTCCAGAACAAGGAACAAAGCAACAATAATGGTGACTGTGGAACAGTCTCTGCGAGAACAAATGGACTTGATGATCACATGATTCATTTAATTTTATTACAGAATCTGTCAAGAAGGTGGTGGTGTAGGTGGTATGTGGGGAACACTGAGTATGTCATAACAGCATGTGACTAAAATGGACCAATCACGAGAGATGATCTCCGCGGCATTCTGCATTTTACTGTTTTTGCTGTGGGCGCATCAAATGGAGCATAGTGGCTGCAGTGTTGGGATCAAGTGATGCAATGCGAGTGCTGTTGGCTCTGTGAGCGTGGGAGTATAAAGAGGCCTTTAACCATATTGTTTAATGTTATGACTAAAAAATAAGGTATTATTAATGTTTTCTATTTGTCATGTACACAGCAGCAAGCGATACGGTAAATCCCATTGAATTATGGTTTTTAATGTTTTATAATGAAACAAACTTTCGTTCCAATCAATTTGTGTTAAAACCTCAATAGCCAGCTAATTTGTTTTACTTTCTTTCTCATGCAGAGAGGTAATAGCTCTGCGTAACAGCGGCGTAAAATTCCTGGCCTTAAACGGCAGTGTAAAAGTGGCTAATGACTGCCTGGAATCTGGAACCCATCAGATATGTTTCTCCCCTTGAAATGTTCTGTCAAAGCTTTCCTGCAACAGCCTTCATTGCATGTTTTAGGGACTTTTTGCACAAGCTCTGTGGGGTTCTATGTGTGAATATGTGCAATCACCGTATCGTCACAAGGAATTAGAAGGAAATTATTTGTAATTAGATTAATACATCACAAATATTTTTATTCCCAGTGCAAAGTTTGTTGCAGAATCAGTTTCATAATATTTAAAAATTTGTTTTTTTTTCACGTCACGCCAATGTTACATTTTACAGGAAGTATATTATGTTACATTAAGTCCACTGGTCAGTGAACAATTTTGCCAAAACTGACTGAACTACTTCTACTACTTGCACATTTCTTTTCATATTCATATGGCACATCGTTCACCATAATGCACGATTTAGTGTATGGTGTAATTTTTTTTAATTTTTTTTTTGAGTAAAAATAAACTCCCGCGACTAAAACATTGAAACTGTAAAAAATAACTTATTCTTTTTCTTGCGACTTGTCCTGTTAGGGGTCGCTACAGCGTGCCATCTTTTTCCATCTCAGCCTATCTTGTGCAGCTTCTTCTCAAACACCTACAGTCCTCATGTCCTCCCTAAAAACATCCATCAACCTTTTCTTTGGTCTTCCCTTCCTTCCCTTCTATAAATATTCTCACTCTCTCGCCTCTGCACATGTCCAAACCATCGAAGTATGCTCTCGCTAACCTTGTCTCCAAAACATCCAACTTTGGCTGTCCCTCTAATGAGCTCATTTCTAATCCTATCCAACCTGCTCACTCCGAGCGAGAACCTCAAAAGCTTAATTTTTGCTACCAGAATCATCCTACACACCACCATCCTATGCTGTCGAGCTACACTCTCTCCCACCACAACCTTACAATCAATAGCCTCCTTCAGATTACATCGTCTGCACAAAATATAATCCACCTGCGTGCTTCTACCTCCGCTCTTGTAGGTCACTATATGTTCCTGTCTTCTGGAACTAAGTTTTCACCACTGACAATTCCATCCTTTTTGCGAGCTCAAAGTTCCTTTGCTGAATGTTGTACTGACCCTTTCCTCTTATTCATTGCCCGTTTCCTTCGCCAACATGTCCATTGAAATCTGCACCAATCACAACTCTCTCTCTCTCTCTGGGATGCTCAGGACTACTTTGTCTCGTTCCTTCCGAAATTTCTCTTTCAACTCGAGGTCAGATCCTACCTGTGGGGCATAGCCGCTCATCACATTATACACAATACCCTCAATTTCAAATTTCAGCCTCATTACTCGATCGGATACTCTTCAAGACATTCTTAGCCAGCTCTTTCTTTAAAATAACCCCTACTCCATTTCTCTTCCCATCTACTCCATGGTAAAAGAATTTAAACCCTGCTCCTAAGCTTCTAGCCTTACTCCCTTTCCACTTGCTCTCTTGGATGCACAATACATCGTTTCTCCTAATCATCATGTCAACTAACTCCTGAGCTTTTCCCATCATAGCCCCAACGTTCAAAGTCCCTACACACAGTTGTAGGGACTCTGAATGCCTCTTCTTCTGCTGAATAAGTCGCTTTCCTCCTCTTTTTTTGTCTTCGACCTACATTACATGAATTTTTACCCACGCCTTGCAGATTAACAGTGCCAGGGGTGGGGGTAGTTAGCCCAGGCCATGACCTATCCGTTATGGAAGTCATTTGATGAACGCTCATATATGTTTGGCACAGTTTTATGCCGGATGCCCTTACTGCTGCAACCCTCTGCATTTATCCGGGCTCGGGACCGGCCTACAGGATGCACAGGAATTGTGCACCCCTTTGGACTGCAGAATAGAAAATAGGCAATCAAATAGACAAATTCAGCAGATAAGATACACAATTCACACACTACCTAGTCTATGTTAAAGTTAAAGTCCCATAAAAGCAATCAAATATAAAAAGTCAACACATAAGGTACACAATTCACATACTACCTCTGTGAAAATATAATGAATATGACGATACAAAGCATATGTGGATGTTAGGATTAGGTCAGGTTGTTCGCGCACCAGGCCTAACTTGGGCTGACCAGCTTCAATGTGAATGAAATGGCTCGTATTGGGTACTAACATCATAAGACTTGTTAAATTTCCTATAAGTCCTCACGTCCCTCGTTGTACCCGTTGTTTATGTCGTACACATGGAGTTACGCACGTTAGATTTTTCTTCAACAACGCGATTTCATCACAAACACTACTCGTTGTTAGCCAGATAAGCTCAGGTGATCGGGGCCTATAAGCAAGTTTAAATTGGTATAAGTAAGTAAGGAAGTACTAAGTAGTGAGTACTTAGTACTTCCTTACAGTCCTCATTGTTTACAAAACGTACATTTTGCAGGTAGGACATCGGAATGCTCAATCAAGACATTTGATGCTGATGTTGATCAGTTTTAATTGAGAGGTGACAGATGTGCTTTTTTTGTGGGGAGAGATTATCCATCCATCCATTTTCTGATCCATTATCCTCACAAGGGTCGCGGGGTCTTCTGGGCAGGAGGTGGGCTACACCCTGAACTGGTTGTCGCAGGGCACACAGAAATAAACAACCATTCCCACACACAATCACACCTAAAGGCAATTTAGAGTCTTTTGAATTTAATTTAATAAATGCATTTTTTGGGGATGTGGGAGGAAACCAGAGTGCCAGCAGATTATTAGATTTTAATTTAAATATATTTTTCAATGTACAGTATACATATGTGTTGATGTCAATTAGGACGCTTGAGTAGCACAACAAACAAGTGGTTGGGATTTTAATTTTGGTATAATTCTAGACTCTGGTTTATTGTTCTTGTTGCTGCTCATGTTTTGGGTTTTGCTCAGAACTTTCACAAAGAAAGGGGTTCAGATCAAATAAAGGGCAATCAAGTGTTTAATGAAGCCATAGCAACTGTATTTAATTCTGTCAAAAGTCACTCCATGTTCACTGTTTTCTGCTTTTTTCTTGTTCTCCCCACCTCCCCTTTTTTTATTAGGTGTGAAATCTCGAGCCTCGTCACCAACTCTTGAGGGCTCGCTCCAAAATCTTGAGGTGAAGTTCTGCAGCCGTGCAACGGTGAAATGCGCTTCAGGAACCGTGGGAGCTGTAAAAGTGTGTGCCAGGACCCCAGGTGTGTGCAGCTGTGCCCTGTTACAACTTTACTGCCTGTGTAGGAGGGAGAGAATGAGGCCGACTGGACTGCACTTGACTGTCTTTTGCGTTCTCAAAAATACACTTTTCTCAAACCTGCACTGTCTCCTGCCTTTCCTTCTTTATGTTGATTCACTTCCAACTATGTGATTAAGTTGCTGTTTTCTCTGTGGTGTTGTCATTGAGCCTTGGTCATGTGTTTGACGCAAGGATGTTATTGGAGACGCAGTCCAACAGGTCAACCTGAACATATGATGTCAGAAGCTCAAGATTTAGTGCAGATGTTGATAAAGAAATACGTGCACACACTTGGTCATAATTTAATATTCAGCTGCCATATATAGTATGATTATGTTACAAGACTTTAAACTGCCTCAAATCTATTAGAAACGAGGTAACTTCTACATTTTAACTGGAGTAGTGTCAAACTATAATTGACGTTACACTTTTATATTGTATCATAATGATTCTAATAATGCTTAGGGAAATTTTGTTAAATCCCATAGGCTCACAAGAAGGCGTAAAGGAGAGGCTGATTCCTTTGATCCAAGGCCCATCTGACACCAAGGAACTTCATATGAGACAATGGCTAAATGAAAGCCGCAAGCCTGAATCACTTTTGGCTCCTGACCTCCTGGCATTTTCTATGCAGGTGCCACGGCAAGGAGATAATTGCAGGAACTCAGGTAAAATGCTTCAGCTATTGTAAGCCTTCTTTGAAACTTCATTTTCAGAAGACAGTTTATCACCAAATAAGCACGTTTTTATGGGAATACCACCCTGCTCCTGTTTTAAACTGACAACATTAGTAATTACCTTTTTTCCACCCTGTTATTAATACACCGCCATAAAGAAGCTCTTGTGCTCAAAATTACATTTTTAATTCTAAAATATTACAATAGTCATAAGTGAACCTTCACATTCACAAGTTTACAAAAGAATGAACAGGAAATTATCATTTACTAATAAAGTTGAATTTATTTATAGATCTAATTAATTTATTTACATATTGTGGCATTCCTTAATTGAAAATGAGTTTTAGATGTTGAGTTTTTTGCTTGATTATTGTTAGACTTCTCTAAGAACCTCAGTGAGCTGACTCAGATTTGGATATTAAAAGGTGATCATTGTTGAGGGAAAGGACACACTAAATTGAAAGAGCCCGCTATACACAGTATTGACCAACCTAGACATGGAAATGCCATAAAGGATCGAAAAGCCCAGAAAATGCAGTTGTCTGCTCAGGTGCAATAAAGAAATTGAAATTTATCTGATTTATCGAATAAATCACAGTGTCATTGGTAGTCGATTCCCAAGATGGTGATGCACTGTATATATTGGTATTGGTAAGGAAAGGCATGGGATACATTTTTAGGAATGTTGGTACAACAATAATCTTGAGATCGCTGGCAATTTTATGGTCTCAGTTTTGTTTCCTGTTCCCTTTGTTCCAAATATTCAATGTCATGTGTGCTCATTTTTTTTTAACTGTGTCCACCTCTCCATGTTTATCATCCTCCCTTGGGTTACCAATCAGCTCCCTCCAGGCACACGTGTCTTGTCAATCACCATGTAGTTTACTTAGTTCTTGTTGACACGTTGCGTTGTTGCGTTTTTGAAGTCATGTCTGTCCATGGCCATGCCATTATCTCTCTGTGCCAAGTCTTGTCTAG
The DNA here is from genome assembly GCF_019802595.1 of Syngnathoides biaculeatus. Taxonomy (NCBI): domain Eukaryota; kingdom Metazoa; phylum Chordata; class Actinopteri; order Syngnathiformes; family Syngnathidae; genus Syngnathoides; species Syngnathoides biaculeatus. The sequence goes on along the minus strand of NC_084644.1, from coordinate 17,844,837 downwards.
TTTCTAGTTTAGCATTATTTCAGATATACTTTACTTATTTGGCTGTTGGAATGTTGTTTAGTTTGTCGTTTTTCAAATGAAACGTTTTTTTTTTAGATTCCTGGATTCCTACTTTGCCCCCCTCCGCTTCCCTGCACTTGGGTCTTCCACGCCTTGCCTTGTCTTCCTTGTATTCCCAAACCACACCTTGACAATTTCTGTGTGTGGAATTTCAAAAACATACTATTTTTTTCAAAGTTAAAGATCAGTGTCTTCTCCAGAAAGTGAAAAGGGGATTAAGACACATTCTGATTTAGTCATAGATGTCCTGATTACCATTTCTATCACAAATAGTTTACTTTGCCCCTTCCTGTCATATGCATTCTTACGTCCTTACGTCAAAAGAACAACATCACATGCGCAATAACATTTATTCAAATATTAACTGCACAAAAGCCTCAGCAGAATATTTGGTACAAACACACACACAGTACTTGTGGCATGCTCGTACAAACATACCCAAAGTTTATAATGTATATGTCAAAAATATTTCCATCAGTTAATAAATAAAATGAATTAAAAAGCACCTTAATGTTTGACAATTTGACCAGGCTATCTTAGAGACAAGTTTGAAAAGAGTGTTTCCCGTGTTCATGCGCTTGTGTACTAATGTTTGTATGCCACAGACATTTTTTTGGGGTCTCAGATTTGAAGCCCATTTTTTGATGGTGGTCAGGCTTACAACAAAGGCGATCGCATATTCAGTATTCCTGTCATCGTCCAGAGGGTTATGTGAAGCCTCTTAGAACAGTGACAATGGAATGATGAATGTAGTGCAGCGGAACCGTGACAGAGCTGTCGAGCGTTGGCTCACAGTTCTGAGGACTGGTGTTCAAATCCCAGCCCCACATTTGTGGAGTTTGCATGTTTTACCCGTGCCTGCGTGGGTTTACTCTGGGTTCTCCGGTTTCTGCCCACATCCCAAAAACATGCATTTAATGGAGATTCTAAATTGCCCCTCGGTGTGATTGTGAGTGCGACTTTTGTCTGTCTCCATGTGCCCTGTGATTGGCTGGGAACCAGTTCGGAGTTTACCCTGCCTCCTGCTTGTTGACAACTGGGATGGGTTCCAGTACTCTCGCGACCATCGTGAGGTTAAGCGGCTCAGAAAATGGATGGATGGGTGGATGGATAGATGGATGTAATGCTTTATTTCCAGTTCCGAGGTTTGACGGAGGAGGAGGAGCACCAGTGTGAGCTGCAAATTTTGGTTGGACTGACTCATCTCCCAACATTTTATGATTATGAAAATCCATCAATCCATTTTCTACACTTCTGATCCTCACTAAGTTCACAGGTATAAGGGAACCTATCCCAGCTAACTGTAGGCAAGAGGCAGGGTACACCTTTAACTGGCTGTTAGCCATTTAGCCTTTCATTAAGCACAGTTGGTTAGTTCCATGTGGTTCTATGGAATTCGTCCATCCATCCATCCATCTGTCTGTCGATTCATACATTTCATTCATTTTCTGTACTGCTTATCCTCACTAGGTTGGTGGGTGTGCTAGAGCCTCTCTTAGCTATCTGTGAGCGAGAGGTGGGGTCCACCCTGAATTGCTCATCAGCAAATCACAGGGCACATACAAACAACCATTCCCACTCACATTCACATCTATGGGCAATTTTGAGTTTTCTATCAACCTATCATTGCATGTTTTTGGGATATGGGAGGAAACTAAAGTACCTGGAGAAAACCCATGTAGGCATATGGAGAACATGCAAACTCCACATAGGCGGAGCCAGGACTTGAGCCCTGGTCCTCAAAAACGTGAGGCAGACGTGCTAACCATTCATGGAATGCATTCTTAATATTCCTATAGTGTGATCACAGTATTTTTGGTGCATGACATTCCCCTAATGGAGTAACTTCTTTTCCAAGATCATGGGAGTTTCAAGGGGCAGTGTTTTGAAGACTTGGATAACATCAAGATGACTCTGACAGGGCTTTGAACATCCTGGAAAGTTCTAATTGTGCTGGTGTGGCACAGAAGCCTAGAAAAGTGTGTTACACTCCAGAAGGATTGCTTTGAAGGGGGAAACATTGTTGTGGATTTGAAACTTGTCTTTTGTGACACCATTTTTGGAGTTTTTCTGAAACTCCTTGTGTAGGCAACATTTGTCATATTGAATCATTTTTCAACTTTTTAATAGGGATACCTTGTCAGTTTTATTTACTTTTTATTTCTGATTTATTGGGTGATGTGTTGTGCTTTGGACAGCTCCCCTATTCACACAACCTGGATTGAGTACAATTAATTACTTTAGTTTAAATGTAGAACGTCTGGGTTGCACCACTTGGTTCTTTCCCCAGATTCAAACAGCCATGGTCACCTGCTGCAGTAAAGCATAAACTCATACATACATGCTTACATTTTAGAATATCCATGCATGACTTACACAGTTACAACATGCATGTCATAATGACAAATCAGGCTTATTAATGAACATCTTTTATTAATTTTAAAAAAGTACAGTTATTCTTCAGCAACATAAAATTAATAAAGTAAAAGTAGTTTTGTCTTACATTTGCCATCAGTGGAGTACCTGAGACAGCCACTTCTGTATTAACTTAATCATATAAATTGAGATTTTTGAGCCTCCTTATAAGAGGTTTTTGACCACATCATTCATATTAACCTCCAGCAATACTCTTGTGACTTATCATTTTGGTCCATTGACATTTGCAGTCCTCTTTGGCTTGATCTTGGCCTGTCACTGCTGATTGATGAGAGAGACTTTTGGGGCCTTAGACGAGCCAAATGTGAGGGACCAGTGGGAGCAGAGGGCCAGAGGGCGTGTGAGGAGCTTGGCTTTATGCTCAACTTCAGGGCGAGCAGCGCCCTGCAGGTGTTTCCCGCCACCCTCCACCACATTCACTTGCAAAAGAGGAGGAGGGATTGTTGGGTCGGGTGTGCTTTATGATCATAGTGAAGACAAAACGAAAGACTTGAGTGAGGGATAGCATGTGTTCTCCCTAAGCACGCCAGCAGCTGCAAGACAGTGATTTATGCTTTTCTTAGAACTCTTAGTGCTCTGAAAATGTTACATTTAATCAAGCACACTGAAAATAGGGCAAATGTTAAAGATGTTCCCTATAAAACCCCACCAGTTTTGATCCCTTTACCACACCATGGAGTTTGTGAAAATAAAGGTACAAAAGTGATCTTTAATCTTATCTTAAACAATTTGAGACCTCCATGAAATGTATTCTTGGACAGTGGTCTGGGACTACTATTTGAACATATGTATGGAGTTTCCTAATAGATTTGGAAACTTTTGATGTTCAGTTTGAGTTCAGTTGTTCAATCGAAAGGGGGAAAAAAATCATATTCATGAAATATTTTGGCATAATAGTTTGTGACATTTTTAGATTTATTGAGCCCCCTTGATGGCACTTTGAATGTCCTAACTGGGGAACCTCCCCATAGCATTATAAAAAGTCGCATCTTGTACTCCGTAAGGTCTTAGACCAAATACTAATGAGAGCAGATGGAAAAGAAGCACCATCATCCTTTGATCCGAATATTTAAACCACAGACACACTCTAGCAAGTGTTGTGGCTGAATGCATTGAAAGGCACATGCTCCTTTTGCTGAAACTGGAACCCTTCAATGAGTTGCACTGTAGATGAGGTGTGAATTTTGGGATATCCCTTGGTAGTCTCCTCCATTACAATATTTCAAAGACCTGCTGTACTTTCATATGTCCATCTATCATACTCCCTTTCACTTCTGTGCATGTGTTCATTCACTCCATCGAATGGTAAATCAACAGGCTGGCTTTGTTTCAGGCATCAGCTTGATGATTTTAAGCTGCTGTCATGAACTTTGGCTGGATGATAAATCCACAGTAGACAAACCTAAACTAAACCTAAATTGTATATATATGAATCTAGTGAATAAGTCAGTGAAAAATTAGACCAGTTGGGCCTATTATCATCCATCCATTTTCTGTACCGCTCATCCTCACAAGGTCACAGGTGTGCTCGAGCCTATCTCAGCTATCTCTGGGCAAAAGATTGAGCACACGCTGAATTGGTCACCAGCTAGTTGAAGGGTACAAAAAACAAAACAAAAAAAGCCATTCACACTCATTCACCTCTACAGGAATTTTAGGATCTTCAGTTAAACTACCACCTGTAGTTCTGTGATTTGGGAGGAAAACAGAGTATCTGGAGAAAACCCACGCAGACATGAGGAAAACACGCAAACTCCACACAAGTGAGGCTAGGATCTGAACCTCAGTACTCGGAACTGTGAGGCAGATGTGCTAACCAGACATTACCATGGTGCCCCTATTATTATTCAAAGGTCAGTGCTGCCACTACCTTCTTTTGCATACATCTATCATTCCATCCATCTCACTCACATGACTCTTAAAAACTCTTCAGACCAATGAGGATCTCAGGGATTTGGCGTAAATAAATCATAGAAAGCCTTTGAGATACCTTGTAACAGACAGTATGAGTATGGGGATGGTTGACATTAAAACAAAGAAAAGGAACAGGCTTTTTTGTGAAAATGATACAAGTGTGGCACATGCCATGGTGATGATGAGCATTCCGTATTCTTTAGTTATAGTTTCATTTTCGAGTGAAATTCGTAATGTTGGTTTTGTTCTTTGAAAACAGTCACGTGAAAAAGTGCCTGCCTCCTTCCTGATTTATTATTTTTTGTACGCTTGTCACACCTAAATGTTTGCCAGCAAGACATTTACAAAATAGTCAAAGACAACACAAGTAAACACAAAATGCAGTTTTGAATGTTTTGTTTATTCTTATGGGAGAAAAAAGAAATAAACCTGCGGTGCTGTGTGAAAAGGTAATTGCCCCCTTAAACCAAAGACTGTTTGGTTCAACGTTAGCAGCAAGAACTGCAATCAAGTGTTTGTGTTGTCTTGCAGAAATGTCTCTTACAGCGGTGTGGAGGATCTTGGGTCCACTCACCTTTGAAGAATTGGAGTAGTTTAGCCACATTGGAGGTTTTTCAAACATGATCCATCTTTTTAAGGTCATGCCACAGCATCCCAATAGGATTCAGGTTAGGACTAGGCCACTCCGAACTTTTCATTTTGTTTTTCTTCAGATGTTAAGAGGTGAATGTCCTGGTGTGCTTTTGAATCATTGTCCTGCTGCAGAATCCACATTCATTTCAACATGAGGTCATGAACAGATGGCTGGCCATTTTCCTTCAGCATTTTTGGGTAGACAGCAGAATTAATGGTTCCATTTATCACAAATAGTCTTCCAGGTAAAATACCTGAAGTACAAAACAGCCCCAGACCATCACACGACCAACAATTTCCATCAGAATTTTTTTGAAATGCGTTTTTTCTTTTCTTTCTTCTTTTTCTTTCGGCTTGCCCCACTAGGGGTCGCCACGACATGTCATCTTTTTCCATTTTAGCCTATCTCGTGCATCCTCCTCTCAAACACCCACTGTCCTCACGTCCTCCCTCACAACTAGGGGTCGCCACGACATGTCATCTTTTTCCATTTTAGCCTATCTCGTGCATCCTCCTCTCAAACACCCACTGTCCTCACGTCCTCCCTCACAACATCCATCAACCTTTTCTTTGGTTTTCCTCTCACTCTTTTGCCTGGCACCTCCATCCTCAGCACCCTTCTACCAACATACTCACTCTCTCGCCTCTGAACATGTCCAAACCATCAAAGTCTGCTCTCTCGAACCTTGTTTCCAAAACACCCAACATTGGCTGTCCCTCTAATGAGCTCATTTCTAATCCTATCCAATCTGTTCACACCAAGCGAGAACCTCAGCATCTTCATTTTTGGTACCTCCAGTTCTGCCTCCTGTTGTTTCTTGAGAGCTACCGTCTCTAAACCGTACATCATGGCCGGCCTCACCACTGTTTTATAAACTTTGCCTTTCATCCTGGCGGATACTCTTGTGTCACATAGAACACCAGACACCTTTCGTCAATTGTTCCACTCCGCTTGGACCAGTTTCTTCACTTCCTTACCACACTCTCCATTGCTCTGTATTGTTGACCCCAAGTATTTAAAGTCGTCCACCTTCACTATCTCTTCTCCCTGGAGCTTCACACTTCCTCCACTGCCCATCTCATTCATGCACATATATTCTGTTTTTCTTCGGCTAATCTTCATTCCTCTCCTTTCCAGTGTGTACCTCCATCTTTCTAACTGTTCCTCCACATGTTCTCTGCTTTCACTGCAGATCATAATATGATCTGCGAACATCATGGTCCATGGTCCAAGGAGAATCCAGTCTAACCTCGTCTGTCAGCCTATCCTTTACTACTGCAAACAGGAAGGGGCTCAGCGCAGAACCCTGATGCGGTCCCTCCTCCACCTTAAATTCTTCTGACACACCAACGGCACATCGCACCTGTACTATTCTAACATATTTCTCCGCTACTCCAAACTTGCAGATGCAGTACCACAGTTCCTCTGCTCTGTCATAAGCTTTCTCTAGGTCTACAAAGACACAATGTAGCTCCTTTTGACCTTCTCTGTACTTTTCCATGTGCATCCTCAAGGCAAATAGTGCATCTGTGGTACTCTTTCTAGGCATGAAACCATACTGTTGCTCGAAGATACTTACATCTGTCCTGAGCCTCCACTTCTCTTTCCCATATCTTCATTGTCTGGCTCATCATCTTTATTCCTCTGTAGTTTCCACAGTTTTGAACATTGCCTTTGTTCTCAAAAATGTGGTCAGTCCTGGAAGAAATGTTCACACTGTAGGTCAGGATGCCCAATTCACATTATTTTTATTAAATTGGATATTTGTATGTTGTTGTTCACATTACAAAAAGAAATACGACTTCTCGTGGAGACGAAATACATCCTTGATGTCTCACGCATGTTCACAAAACAGGATGTTACATTCGTCATCCACATAAACACAAGGTGCCTTTTTGACAGGAGTAAATAAAGTCCCTCATGTAGGTTTTGTTGTCATTTCAAGGTTTTTCTGCAACCAGAGCCAATATTTTATTGTATTCATCACTTCTAAAGCTGTTTTGCCAAACAATTGTGTCGTTTGTTGCCATTTGATGTCTTATCAGTATCAGAATCAGCTTTATTGGCCAAGTGTATAAAAACAAGGAATTTTTCTTTGGCAGTTGGTGCTGCCCTGGTACAACATTCAGAACAAAGAACCACGTAGCAACAACAACAAAGAGCAAGAGACATTTCTGTTTATACGAACTACTCCTTTTAAGTCGTGCAAAATGTAAAATTTTCTTCATTTAGAACAGGTAAGAGATAGGTGTGTTAATGTCCCACATTGTTTTAAGCTTGTACACAGTTTGCAATTCCTGCTCTAGCCCAGTGCAATAACAGTTGTGCAAAGGGAGCAGTTTAAAGTGACGAATCAACTACAGCACAGAACATACTGCAAAATATAAAAACATATATTACTAATACTATTACTGATTGGACCAGCAGAACGTGAGTGAGTGTCCTAACATGGCACAAGCCAGAAAATAGTAGGTTCACTGGTCAAGAATTTAATGACTTAATTTCCAGAGGGGAAAAAAAAACTGCTGGAAGAGCTGGTGGCCAGGATGTAGAGGATCCAAAAGGATCCTGCCTTCTCTGGACCTAATTCGCGTTCCGGGCAAGTCCTCAATAGTAGGTAATTTGGTGCCGACAATCCGTTCAGCGGTTTTTGATTGTCCGTTGCAGTCTGACTTTGTCCTTTTTTGTGGTGGCCCCAAACCAGACTGTGATGAAGCTACATAGTACTGATTAGATGGAAGGCTGTGTGGAACTGTCTGAGCAGCTCTTGTGACAGGCCGTGCTTCCTTAGAAGTGGCAAGAAGTACATCCTTTGCTGGGCTTTTTTGAGGAAGGATTTGATGTTCGTCTCTCACTCCAGGTCTTCTGAGACTGTAATTCCCAAGAACTTGATGGTCTCGATGGACACAAGACAGTTGGACAGCATCAGGGGCAATCAATTGAACATGTCATAGACATCCAGATTACACTTGTATAAGACTGATACACACATACAAAAGAGGCCTTTAAAAAAATCTGAATTATTGACATTGACATTGAAATGAAAAAATCAGATACATCCCACATTGGGGGAAAAAAAAAAATCTGACTTGCCCTGCTATGTTAACATAGCCCAAGATTTTTTGACATTACTATTTGTCTTTCCTCTTTTTTATTAGTTATTCATATTGAGAATTATTCAGATTGCCAATGGAAAAGAAGGAATGACCGGCGGATTGATCTTGATTGTCTAATGTGGACATTTGCACAGTGGTAATCCCTGGCTCACCGTGTACTAAATAAGCCGCTTGCTATCCAGGGCCGAGAGCCAATCCGCTACTTGGCTGTGTGGCAAAGGTGGGGGAGGTCAATTTAGTTAACCTTATCTAATTTAGTGTTGTCACCAGATCAAAGGTCACCACATTCCACACAGCAGATCAAACAATATACAACGCAGTCAAAACAAGTGCCATCCCTGAATCGCCTAATCAGGAATTTGGGGTTTTATTTTCACACAGTAGAGGTGATAATGTCCAGGCTAACTGTGGCAGGATATCACACTATCTTTGCTTGGATTCATTTTAATTTGTCTTGCCTCTCTGCAGGACAGAACTCACGTTACATACACTATTTCTCCTTACTCCAAATACCTTGTCAATGTGATATGCATGTTTACATAATTATTAATGTAACTTTGGGCTTTGCTAAAATCGGCATAAAATTCCAAGTACTTTAAAACCCATCATTTGTCACTGGATAGCGTTTTCTGAACTTAAATATCAAAGCAACCAATTGTTTGTTAGCTTGTAAAACACATTCTTTTTACTACCGTAGCTTACAATGACAAAGGCTGAGTGGTGTATCCCTGTCTGTTACTTAAATAACAATGATCATAATTTTCTTTTTTCCATCTCCCAGTATTGCAGTGTTCCAGCTTGAAGTAATTTCCTTCCCACCTCCTGATATTTTTAGAATTGGGTTACTGATTCATAAACTCATACGGCCAGTACTTAAATCACATACAGACTAACCAGTGTTCAGGCACCTTGCAAAGTGCTGTTGAACCATGTCGACTGGCGTTCTGTGCCACTATCCAAACCAATATGGGGTTGACCGCTCCACTGGCCATCAGAAAACATAGTGTTGCCGTGGGAAAGTGAAGGGGATGAGAGCCCATTAGCCTTTTCACAGCTCAGCTGTTGTACCAGGCCTCCTTCCATGCTCTATGCCTTTCCTGTCTCTCTTAGCCCATTCCTCCCACACTAATTCTTAGCTCCATCTCAATCTTCTCCGTTACCCACACTTTCCCAAGCTTTACTGTTGCCGAAAGTGGGTCACACTTTAGCACTCATAAAAACAAATTTGAGTCCCAGGGTGAACCAATGTTTTAGACTAAAGATGAAATGAGATTCGGAATCACATTTTTAATCACCTTTATTTGCCCAATATGTCAAGAACACTCAAAGATTTTTTTCTCCGGTAGTTGGAAACGAATGAGCAGCACTTTGCCATATTTGATTGTTTACTCATTAAAAGGGAACATCAGCTGTGTTTAGAGGTTAGTTTTACCCACTTGTGTTGTCGCATGAGTAATAAACAGCAATTTCAGGAAAATCGGTGTGCTTGGGGCACTAAATGTCGTAAAATATAGACTGGCCTAAAAAGAAATAAAATGACTAAAATAAAGCCAACAGTTTCAGTCTGTGGGTTTTAGGCTTTCGTAAATTAGGGAAGCTTAGGTTACTCACATTTTTTATAGTGTACAAATGTGTGTCCACAGGATTCACAGTCACCTCTCAAATTAAATCTCTTAGTTTCCCATTAATTTTGTGTTAATGTCCATACCTTTGTATTTACTTCATGGTCTCACAATTGGAAGTCTGTTAACTCAGGCCCAAGCAATTGCTAAAGGAAGTCGGAGCTTAACATCCTGGTTTATGTCAACCTCTCAGCTGTCCATTGCTGACTGCAGGGTTCAAAGCCTTAAGATATTTCTTCCTGCCATTACGCATGGCATTAGGATTTGGGGAAAAGAACAAGAACTTTTGGACATGTAAAGTTTTATTCCCATGTATTTCAAATCTTTTGATGGACAGTAGCTGATATGATTCTTCCTTAGGCAAGCTTTTGTAACACTCATTCTTTTTTTAAATTTTCAAGGTGTCTAGCTCATGTGTTTGTGTAAAAACACTATATGCCCTTCTAGTCTTTCAACCCACTTGACTTTTATGCACTCCTCTGCCAGGTTAGGCAGGAATGTTCATGGCACCTGTCAGGGAAACTAGATTTGGAAGGTGAATGAATGAGATCTCCTTACAGGGCAAGCTTTCGTCCAAGAGGTACTGGTCAAGCAAAAGTTATGGTTTCTTAGGTGAGGGGAGAATTCAGCTCCCTTTGGTCTTCAGCCTCTTGTGGAATCCTGAGCTTCATTTTTTTTGAAGGCCAGAAAAAAACCTTTCGACTGGTCATCTTCACTTCTGCTGAACTTTTATGACCACTTTTCATTTTCTGATTGTGAACACTCATTTATTTATTCTGTGCCTCTGTTTCTCCTCGCCCTTCCCCTGTTTGCTCTTTTATAACCAACATGGTGTGGTTTACATAGAAAAGGCCAAAGTTTAAATTTACTTTTTGTGTACATGTCTTAATTTTTGTACTATGTAGGTGGACAAAACAGAATTGTCCAAAAATAAAGGTTACATGTCCGGTATCAACTCTCTATTGCTGTTTAAAGCCCGGGTGTCATCTCTATAAACATTCTAAAATATATATTGTAAAGAAAAATACATATGACATTATTCACTTCAATGTCTATACGAAAAAATAAATGTGAGCGGAGACTGCGTCATCCATGCGCAAAGTTGCAGAAGTGTCATTGTATGATATCCAAGTTATCGCCATATTGGCTGCGTCCACCGTTCGTGACGTCACCCGGACATTCGCAAATGTAAACACGCGTTGCACCCTAACTAACTCTGACACGGAAGCTCTTTTCGAAAAGGAGAACACCACACAACCCAAGTGAAGTTACCCGGTCAATATTACACTATTGTTTCGAGCCCTCGGGGCAATATTAGTGTCAGGTTCACCAATCAGACATTCATTAAACGGGACAAAAAAGGAAGCAAAGACACCAGTTAAAGTCTCGTGAGGAGAGAGGAGAGGAACTGTGTCGTACAATTCACCACTGCACTCTCTGATTATCCTCTCCTCAGCACCTCTATTTATTTAGTTTTAAGACGCCCCTTATTTACATGGATGTTACAAAAAGTAGACGACAAGCAAAACAGTTTGAAACAAGGTGTACATGTTTGTTCATGTGTGTGTGGATGTGTGGAAGATTGCTGAATACATGTGTGGTCATCATTTCTTTAACAGGCAGCATTTCTAACAGTTCTGATGATTAGATGTTTTTGTTCTTGCTATCTCCTGCTCGGAGGCTGTCACATTATCTAGGGCAGAGCAAGGCATTTCTTTATTGGAAGCAAATGTATGATAATTATGATCACAATTATTCCTACAATTAGACTATATTTTCGAACCATATTCAGATGATATGCAATCACAGCAAAACCTCATCCCCGTGCGATCCACTTCCGCGGCGGAGATGAACCATTGCGGCGACGCGCAGCCTTCGCAGAAGCAATGACCACCGAACGCGGTGCCTCAGCCGGTGTGGCTAATTTTCTGCGCCGTGGTGGCATATAAGGAGGAGGTGGAGCCGAGGCATGATGCTTTTAGGGTATGTTAAAAGCAGCTGCAGTACTCTTTGAACACCATCGAGCTGGGGCGCATTACTGCCTACCTGTTATTTGGAACCCATGAAGCTCTCGTCCTCCGCACCCGTGGAATCCATTTTTCACAACGAACCCGGTCTCTTGCAAACTTTTGAAGGCTAAATGCAGAGTGTTCAAGCAATGTCCAGCAATGCAATGAGCCGGCATTTTGGCGAACACGAAGGAACAACGAGCTACCTTCCCGGAGGTAAAACTAATGGAAACAAACGAGTCCACTTGGGGGCGCCTCTGTCCTGTACGTCACTTCCTGCTTCTTCTCGAAAACAAATCCCTCGAGAGAATTTTCATGGTGGGAGTTACAAAAAGCTGTATAAGTCAAAATCATGTTTTGTGGTGAAAAAACACATGGGACCTGTGGGTTTTTCATTAATAATATACCAAAAATCATCAATTTCATGACACTTGACCTTTAAGTACGATTGTTATGCATTGTTTTCTTTGTAGTATTTTCTTTTATGTCACAGACGTACTGACTGCTATTACAAATGCAGATTAGGATGAAAACCTGACCTGTTACATTACTATTTATCAAAAAAACAAGACAAAAATAATTTTGACATCACTGTGCAATCACACATTTGATGAATTACATGGGGTGACTTCACCACATCCTCGTTGAAGAAATGAATAAGGAAAACATTTTTGAGCATGAAGTATAATCATGTGTTTTGAAAGCTGTGTCTAATATGTCTCTGTGCCCATGCTGTGTATCAATTTAATCAATTTCCAGACAGCGCAAATTGTCAGGACTGAGAGGTCTACCACCAGGCCTGGGGCTACATCCTTGCTTCTGTGTACACTAACTGGGGACTTGGACCGCAGCATCTCCCTATCAACTCAATGGTTGACAGTACCATTTGGCACAGATTCTCTAAACCTGAGAGTCAATTCCACTCATATTCTGTCACTACAATAAAACAACTATCATGATAAATGATAGTATCGTTGTCATTATAACTGATAGTATCGTTGTATTATTATAGCACATAATACTCCAAGTACCTTGTTCCATCGCTACAATGCAGTTCACTGTTAACGCCCTCACTGTTACACCGATTTATTTTTTTGGCTGTGTTATATTTTACAGTGTTGCAATTTTTTTACAGCTAGATGATTGTACTTTGTGCTTTGGATCCTGATTTGCCAAGGGAAAACCCGCATTGTGTTTTGCATCCAAATTGGCTAAAGGACTGTAGACTATTGTCAATCAATTAAGTCTCCTGTGATGTACAGAATGCGCTCAGCTTGCCAAATTTACATAATTGCTCGACCGTAGCAGTGCGGCTCTTTAGTTCTGTATGTTTAAAAGTTTTCTCCCAGAAAATCTCAGAATGTTGCTGACGAATGAAGACCTGGCAGAAATGAAAAAGCCAGCAAATGAGGATGAGGAAGAAGAGGACATAGGTGTTGAGAAAGATGAAGACAATGGACTAACACTTGATCGCTTGACAACAATGGCCACTGAGTGATCTTCAGCGACCTGCACAAGAATGGGACCCTTTCTTGTTTTGTTCATTTTACAGTTCTCAAGGATAATTGGAGGTGGGATGCCGGTTTATTTGAAAATTCTCGCCCAGAAGAAAAACGAACCCCAGCAACGACCCATAATTGTGTTCTTCACTTGCCGGGGCTTCAGTGGAAAACGAGGCTACAGCAGAGCCGCAAAGAGGCACGGCCAGAGGAACTGTGAAATACGCGAGTCACTATTAATAATTTCTTGTGTGTCCAACCTCATAGAATGACCATTAAAATTACATTATTTTCTAAAAGCTATAATGTTTTTCTTTTTATCAGAAAACATTTATACCTGGTCCTGAATGAAGTGGAAGAAAATGGATGAAGAACGTATGTATTTATTTTTCGAATAGATTTTTGGTCCTAAAACAGGTTTTAATCTATGGTTACATTCTAGAATACAGTAAGTAGTGTTCTTAAAAAAAAAAAATCTACAAAGCTTTAAACTTGGAGAGTGTTTAAACAAGAGACGTGAGAAAATTTTAATGACTGTCTGCAAAAAGTTTATAAAGTGTGTGGTTAGGTTCAGTCTTGTTTGTCTTGATATTCCTCTAAAAAAATAGTTTGAGACTTGCTTTTTGTGTCCCTTTGTCATTTTGGAAATGGGCTTGTCTTTCTGGAGTGTTTGTCTGCTGTTGTGGAAGACATCTTGGTAGAAGAAATGTCTTTTTTTTTTTTTATGTTGACCCCATGTTTGGATGGTAAAAATTCACAGGGAATCACAGGTAACGGCACTTTTGGCGGTGTTGTAGGCTACAGCATGGAGAAACTTAAAGAAGCAAGAAGTACATCTCAAGGCAGTCTGTAAATATATGTAGTTCACAGAGGAGCCTGGACTCCCCTAGATCTTGCCGTGCTTTTCCAATATGGTGAACTCATTGCCTTTTTTTTGCTGCCACTCGCCTTCTTTTTTCTTTCTTCTGCTTTTTTTTCTTTTCTTTCTTCTCTCTTATTATTATTATGAAAAGTAAACCTAGGACTTTTAATTAAAGGTGAGGTATACATATTGCAGACTTACAACCTACTTCATGTCTAAACCAGGGATAAAAGGTGCGGGACTAATTCCTATTCAGTGGTGTAGCAGTTTGAAGCAGGCCACCATCCTCCCTTGTGTCCCACCCCACAGTTAATGCGATGCAAAACAAGTGTGGTGTGAAAACCCCTATACATGAAGTCTAGATAGTTTTACTCATAATCATTCGGACACACTGTATTGAGTTTTAGTAACGTGCACAGACGTTGCCCGGATTTCACTGAAATGTACTTTTTCCTCGTTTTACTCGAGGATGTTTTGGCCCCCTTCTCATATTATTGCACAGTTTCCCTATGTTATTGTTTAAGATAAACAAATGCAAATATCAGACATATATAACCGAAAAACCATTCAATGTTACCTGGCCTTTTATGAAAAGGTAATGGTCCCCTAAACCTAATCTAACAATCCTCAGCAGCAACAACTGAAATCAAGTACTTTCTATACCTGCCAATGAGTCTTTCACATCCCTCAAGATATTTTGGCCTCCTATTCCTTGCAAAATTTTCGAATTCACCAAAAATGGCAAGTTTTTTATTTTAACATTATGGCTCTGCATTTCAATTGGAATTAATTCTGTTTTTAGGCCATTCAGAGGTTGACTTGGTAGGTTTTGTTTACTCTACAGCTGTGCCACCGTGCTGCCAGTGATTAAATAATAATTGTAATACCTAGATGTCCAGGACAAGGAAAATATATCCTGTTCCACAGTAAATTATAGGCCTTTCTGGCCTTTCTCCTTTTTATATCAACAGATTGCTCTAATTCTCATTTTCTTACTGATTAATCTGCCATGTTTTGTGACTGAGTCACTGTCCTCTTGATGCACTTTGCATTTTCCCCCACATACGATTACTTTCCTGTTAAATTGTAAATCATTGTAATTCAACATATTTTTTTGGTCTTTTGGTATAAAATGTGGAATTATAGTAGTTAGTACAGAGAGTTTTCTTTGTATATCCTCTATGTATGTAAGTTTTCTGGTTGTATGTTTGTCTAATATTGTTGTGCTGGGTGGCTCTTGTGAAGTTATCTAACACTATCGCCTCATAGAATCACTCTCAACCTTTAACCTCCATCTGCCTTTGACAGACAGACAACCAGCCCCTCTGAGACAGGTACTAGACGGCTAAGTGGTAAATACTGTAGATGTGTGACAATCCTGAGTGGGTGAAAGGCCCCTTTAGTGAACTAATAAATCTGGCTAATCTGTAAGCCCTATGATGGCCAACACTCTCCCACCACCTCTGCCATGTCCAATGTGTTGGCAAAAGCATTTCAGCACCATTGCTTCTGGATCAGTCTTAGCCTCTGGGCGAGTCAGTCAGTCGCCCTGTCAGTCCAATATGCCCAGTCCATCAGTTTCATTTAAGAGGCTTTTAATACTCTTGATTAAGGTGTCAAAGGTCACACCGTCGTGCTTTTCCATAATAAGTAGAAGGATGGAAGATGGGATGGTGGAGTAGAGGGCGTGTGCTATGGTGTGATATAAAGCAGATGGGGGAAGCTCAGCCAAGAGAATAGTGAGGCAAAAAAGTATTTAGTCAGCCACCAATTGTGTAACTTCTCCCTGCTAAAAAGATGAGAGGCCTGTAATTTTCATCATAGGTAATCCAGAAAATCACATTGTCTTTTTTTATTCACTAATTATGTTAGAAAACAAGTATTAGGTCACCAACAAACATGCAAGATTTCTGTCTCTCTCAGACCTGTAACTTCTTCTTTAAGATGTCTTCTGTCTTCCACCTCTCCATAACCTCAGACAGTCACACTCCAAATTGCAATTTGACCAAAACCAAAGAGCTGTCAACCAGCCTGGGAAGACTGAATCTGTAATACGTAAGCAACTTTGTGTGAAGAAATCAACTGTGCGAGCAATTATTAAAAAATGGGAGATAAATAAGACCACTGATAATCCCCGTGATCTGGGGCTCCACACAAGATCTCAGCCTGTGGGGTCAAAATCATCACAAGAACAGTGATGAAAACATCCCAGAACCACACAGGGGGACTTGGTGAATAACCGACAGAGAGCTGAAACTAAATTAACAAATGCCTTTGCCTCCAGGGAGTGAAATCCTGCAGTGCCAGACGTGTCCCCCTGTTTAAGCCAGTTCATGTCCCGTTCCAAATGAAGTTTGCTTGAGAACATTTGGATGATATAGAACAGGATTGTGAGGATGTCATATGGTTAGGTGAAACCAATTTTAACTTTTTGTTTGAAACTCAACTTGTTTGGAGGGAAAAGAATGATGGGTTGCATCCAAAGAACACCATACCCACTGTGACGCATGGAGGTGGAAACATCATGCTTTGAGCTTTTCTTCACAAAAGGACCAGGACGACTGATGTGCGTACAGGAAATAATGAATGGAGGCATGTATCTTGTGATTTTGAGGGAAAACCTCCTCCCATGAGCAAGAGCATTGAAGATGAAACGTGGCTGGGTCATTCAGCATGACAATTATCCCTAACACACCACCTGGGCAACAAAGGACTGGCTTGGTAAGAAGCTTTTCAAGGTTCTGGAGTGAGCCAAAATACTAGCAACAATACGTGAAAACCTTGGGAAGACTTACGGAAAACATTTGACCTCCGTCATTGCCAACGAGGGGTATATAACAAAGTATTGAAATGAACTTTTGTTATTGACCAGATACTCATTTTTCCACCATAATTTGCTCATAAATTCTTTAAAAATCAAACAACGTTGATTTTATGGATTGTTCCACCCCCTTATTTTGTCTCTTGTGGGTGAGGTATAACAGTGATGAAAATTACAGGTCTCTCTAATTCTTTGTAAGTGTAACAATTTGCAGAATCTGTGGCTGACTAAATACTTTTTGGCCCCACAGTATATCACTAAGTCAAATGATAGATTTGACTGTAGAACCAATGGTATTTTCACATTGGGGTCCTTCAGTTAGCTTGAATCAAACATTAGTTTGTGTGCCACCTTGGTGTGCTTCAGTTAGATAAGTGTGAACATAGCAAATAAATTGACACACACAAAAGTGCTACTCACTTATAATGTGAAGCCATCCGACCTCAATCTACGACCTTATGATGTGGTATGGGTGCAAAAGGATGAAAGAAGTTGAGATTGATCCGCTCCTATCACTCTTGAAAATCATCTTAGTGACGTAACTACATGTGACATTTAAGCTGATTAAACTTAGTTTGACAGACATGTTTGGTTTATCATGTTTCCAGTGACCAGCGGCCTTCTTTTCACAGCAAGAAAAAATGATATGGGCAACTTGTGCTTTTAAAATACTCGTACATTAATATTTTCTAGTATAGCCTGTTAGATAATTGTTAAGGTTATGAATATTGTCCAATTTGCTCCATGTTGAATTTCTTTCTGCTGGTATATTCACTTGTACAATATAACAAACATACTTCTATTTTGAGTTTTGCGATATATAAGAAAAAAGAGGAACGTCATGTGGTTTGCTGGGACGCATTTGGTTCACTTGGAATTTTTGTTGTGTGGGGCCAAAGATGTTTTTATACTCACCAAGTGATTTTGGCCAAATAAAGCCAACTACTTACTTTTATTGCAGCATTCAGATCTGAGTAAATAAGTAATCTATGTCATCTTAATTGAAAGTGAATGAAGCTCATATTTAGTCAAGGTTCATTCAAAAGTCCTGATAAATTACAACTGTGATGATTGGTAGCTCCACCTAGTGACATGCTGTGAGGCCTGTAAACCTTTAACCTCTGCTCTGTCATTGCAGACTCCGCAGTGACAAGTTTACCCTGCTGTTCACACCTTGCTTATCAAGCAGCAGTCCTTCTCTGCTATCACCAAGCTTCACACGAGCTTCCTCTAGCCCACAGGGAAGCTAGACTGACCATAGCACTAATGAATTAAGGCCTTGCTCTTGAAGGAGTGGCATGTTTGTCAAAGGGGAGATGTAGATGATAAATAAAACTGGTGATGTAAAATTAGATGTTCAGTACAATGTTTCATTTAGAATTTTAAATGTGATCGTGGTCAATCCCTGTCGGATAAAATCCACTGTAATCCAGTGTTAACCATTCCTAAATTCTCATCTAACTTCACTTTTAAAGGAAAAAGAGATCATGACTTTCACATGCTCTCAGTTGGTGGCCACACATTAGGTTGCAGTCAGACTATTTGGATATAGTGCCACACGCCGATCAGAAATGTACTGTTGAGGAACATTTCAGATTGTTCTTACTGCGATCAAAGTGTTAACTTGGGGTCGCCAGTGACAGGGGAGGGAAAGAACAGCAGGGTGCTGGAGACGTTGGTCAGGCACCGACTGGTTATGCACCGGAGATATTTTTCCTTTTCCAAACAAGTGATTGAGTTTGTTACTCATAGTGCCGTTCACATGTGTATGTGAGAAAGTACAAACTGTTTTATGGAAAAAAATGCACAAAAACACATCTTAAAGGAGATATACATTTTCTCAATTTTAAAGCAAGTCCAACATCTCTGTGAGATGATTTTATTACTAAATTATTCCAAGGATATTATGTGAGAAGAATATTTTCGTATTCATTGTGCACTTTGTTTTCAACTCTCTGAGACACAAAATTCCTTTTGCACATCTTGTTGTGCCTTTTGTACACTTTCTATTCCCTCACTGTCCCATGTCTGTAAGAAATCGCCTCATTGACCTTTGGTAGGTCTTTGTTCCATCACTGCCCCCTTGTGGTTTGCTATGAATAATGTGAAGCCATCCACCTATAGCTGATGGCAGACTACCCCCATGGTACAATTACAATATTGTGCATCAAGTGTGGTATCTTGGGATTTGTGGCTAGTTATATAAGCATGCGAGATTGTCTCTTTGCTGGGAAACATGAAAGCACTGGTGTCTTGTCAATGTGGACACAGTGATTTCTGTTATAAACAACAATGATTTGCTGACAGTGGGAAGTTACTATTTTCCCATTTACTGTAGATGAAATGCACTATTATGTTAAACTGTTGTATGTATTGCTACGTATACATTCATTTGTTTTTCATTTTGGAGAAATATAAAAGGCACACCAATGTCTTTCGTCCTTTATGCAAGGTCAACAACACAAAGACTGTCCGATGCAAATTTTTTCGCCACAAAATAACTTGAGTCACTTTTCAAAATGTCAAATTAACCCAGGCCTTTACATGAATCGCCGATTTGGTTGTGTGAAATATTCTATCTATGTATCTAGTCTTGGCACTGTGTGCATGCGTGTGTGTGTGTGTGTGTGTGTGTGTGGTGTGTGTGTGTGTGTACAAAGTTGTGTAAATGTTGTGAGCCAAAAGGAATGTGGCCATTCAGAAGGCTTCTCCTCTCCAAATAAATATTTGGTGATGACAGTATTGAAGATATGTTAAACATAAGCGGGGTCATTGTCTATTCAAATAAACCTACGGTGTGGTGTTGGTGATGGGGGCGCATATGTGTCTGTATTTCAGTTGTGCTCATATGAAGGAAGGAATGTTGGAGACAGAGCGATAACTAAACATATGGTCAGTCAATGCTAACCACTTGATGGTATTGTTAGAGTGGACTTTATTATCTATGGTAATGAAAAATCAAATATGTGTTTGGTCGTATTGGTGAAAGGTGTTGATCTCATTAAAAATGGCAATAATTCCTTTACAAATTGTGAAAGAAGAAAATTGAGCCAATAAAACGGTGTGCTCAGCCTCAACATGAAAATGACGTAATGTGATGTGGTAAATCAGAGTTCTCCACCTTGTTGAATGTACAAAGTTGTTTGAAAGGGATGGAAACGTGTGATTCTAGCATTTTCAACAATAGAAATGTTATCCATCCATTCATTTACCATCACAAGGGTCACGGGAGTCCTGAAACCTATCCCACCTATCTTCGGGTAGGAGTAAACCCTTAACTTATCCCAGCTAATCGTAGGATACAACCATTATCACTCACATTCACACATACGGGCAATTTGGAGTCTTCAGTTAACTTACCATGCATGTTTTTGGAATGTGTGATTAAATCGGAGTGCCCGGAGACAAACCATGCAGGCACGAGGAGAACAGGCAAACTCCACACAGGCGGCACCACAATTGAACCCTGGTCCTCAGAACTGTGAGGCAGGCGCTGTATCGATTCATCCACCATACCTTCCAAAATCTTATTTCAAGATAAAATATAGCATAGCCACAAATACTTCACACGAATCAAATCTTCTCCTCATTATAAGCAATGGCAGGGCTTGCAATTTTTAACTACTTTACGTCCAAATGAGGGAAAAGACCTGTGAGGTAACTGAGCAACCCGTTGCAAATATGGACACACTTGTGCCTGGGCTCTGTGCTCCTTTGGCTGGGCTGCGCCTGTGTGTGAACTGTGCCCTCCCCTACAGTGATGACCACAAAAAAAGAGGTGCAGATTAAAAAGAACTTTAAATTGAGGCAAATTAAAACCAAGTAATTTTAACCTTATTCTCCCTTACAAAATCTCATGCTATACTTTAAGTCCCAGTTCACTGATTTTCAAACGCTTTAATTTAAACCAATTCAAATGATTTCATAACGTCCTTCATGACAGTTATCCTGTTGCACCCACATTTATTGAGCAAATTAAAGTTTTAAGTTAAAATGGCTTTTAACTTTAAAAATAGTCACAATGACTGAAGTGCCAATGACTATTTTATTCATTGTAATTTATTTTGATTGACATACGCTCTGTTTCTTTTCAAAGGACATTGGATCAAAACACAGTTATTAGCAATTAATAATTTTTTGGTGTTTATTTTTATTGGGAATAAAATTGTATTACACTTTCAAAAATGCAATTGTACTCTATAGTCAATTAAGCGCTGTTGTATGAAATAAATAGAAAATGCATTTTATGTGGTCCAGTTCTTCCATCCAATACTTTTCCTTTAAGGGTCAGGGTTTTTTTGGTATTTATTACAGGAGGAATCTATCATGTTTTAGCTTGGTAATTCATAATAAGGCTAAAGGGGAGGAAAGAATCCAGTTGGTCCTTTACCTTTTTGTCATTGTAACCCTGCTGCAATTTTCATCCCATGTTCAAGTTTTCTGAAACGATTCACCTACGGTTTGTTAAATGCAAGAACCATATTGATTTTTATTGCATCATCTGATTCAAGATTTTGCAGGCATCAATCATAGTGCATTTATTGTGTATGGTCTCCCTTTACTTTTCCATTGATTATTTTAGCTTTGCCAAGCTAGAGTAACTTTGCCAATACAATATCTAACACATCTCAGAAGATAACTTTGCAATCTCTTTTTCCAGCACATGAGCATTGCGAGTTGATTAAGATCTTTCCCTTCTAGTCCTGCCTATAAATATTAGATAGATTGTGAAGATTAGGCAGGGTGTTGTCCATTAAATTATGGAGTAAATGTGTGCAATGGCCCTTTAATGTATATCTGAGTTAGATTCTTCTTTATTGTAAACCTGTAAACTCTCTCAATTTCACTACATGTTCATAAATTTTTACAGTGCATAAGGCACTATGTACATATTTTAGATAGAGCAGTTTATATTTTACTTATTCATTTTTAACTCTAGTCTATTATTGCACTGCAGGTCTAAGAGGAATGTTCTATCAGGTATGTTGTATGCCATCAATGTATGACATATTTGACAATAAAGGACCTTTAACTTTAATTAGGTGCTGTCCTCACTTAATTTTTAAGAGACTGTATCTTACTGCTTTCTCAGTTTTTTGTTCCATTGACTGTGTAATTTTCATTTTTTTTTTACAATAAAACTAAGACTGTATATAACAGTGACATATACCAAAGTTCTTAAAATATGTATTTATTTGGACACCTCCATTCTTATGTGGTTATTCCAGGGATAGGTTTATTTGTTAATACCACACTATTTTAGGTATGGTATTTTTGCAATTCATTCAGATCAGTGACCCCCTCTTTGAATATTGTGTTTGTATTATCCATACCAAGTTCTCTTTTGTTACGATCTGGTTAAATATGTTTATCCAGTGGTTTAAAAAGCCATAGCCCATTATACAGATAATAAGTCATATAGGCCAACTGTGCTTTCACTTCAGGGAATTATTTAAAGGGGACACAATTTTGCATTTTCCCCCACAAGTTAAAACAATCGCACGTGTCTTGGCCCCAGAACACACAACAAAGCAATCAGGCTAACTAATTTATGCCTTATAAAAATCATCCCATAAAATTATCCTTGGTTCTTTGGTGGGTTAAAAATGAATTTGTTCTCCCAATAAGGTCTCAAACTGGTGGGGCCGACAGTTACTAAGATTGAACGTTCAATATTTAGGACCACAAATCTTAGTGTGTTGCGAACGTCCAGTGCATTCTCAGTAATGACGTTGTGAATTCTGAGTTGAAACTGAATGTAGCTCATCAAGAAGACTGACTAAGGAACAAGGAAGAAGCCCAAAACAACAATTAACGTTTCACTTTCAAATCATATTTTCATGTTCATTGTACACTTGTAATGCTGATGAGAAGATAATCATAATCTGTGCATCCAACAAAAATCTGTAAAGCTCTGCATAC
The DNA here is from genome assembly GCF_019802595.1 of Syngnathoides biaculeatus. NCBI lineage: Eukaryota > Metazoa > Chordata > Actinopteri > Syngnathiformes > Syngnathidae > Syngnathoides > Syngnathoides biaculeatus. The sequence goes on along the minus strand of NC_084644.1, from coordinate 17,821,942 downwards.
CTTTAGGCTTTAAAATATTATTTTATAAAGTTGACATACACTGTTCCCAAAAGTATTCACTAACCTGCTTGATTAATTTATGAATATAAGTGAAATCTCATTCTTAAAAGCCATCAAATTTAATATGACATTGATTGCCCCTATGCAATTATAGCAAATTAAACTCTTCTGGAAAGGCTTTCCATTAAATTTATGCGTGCTTTTATGGAAATTTACAACATTTGTCCAGAAGTGTATTTGTGACGTCATCCGAGAAGGCCTCACTGTCAGTGTCATCTCTAATCTATCCAAAATTGTTCAATAAGGTTGAAGTAAGATTCGTCCAATCCAGTCAAGTTCATCTACATCAAACTCTCACACATGTCTTTATGAACCTTGATGTGTACACTGGTGCACAATCATGTTGGAACAGGAAGGGAGCATCTCGAAACTGTTCCCACAAAGTTCCAAATGTCCACAATATTAGCTCCTGAGCTACAGTACAAGGAACCTTAATGCTTCAGCATACAAAGAGATTTTGTACAGTCACACAGTCTGGAAATTACCCCTTTCTGTTCCAACATGTCTGTGCAACGGTGCACAAATCAAGGTTTACCAAGATATGGATGAGAGAATTTGGTATGGATCAAATCGACTGGCCTGCAAAGAGCTTTCTCCTCAACCCAAAAGAATATATTTGGGTTGATTTCAAGTTGACAATGAGCCAGGCATTCTCATCCAACATGAATGTGTGACTACGTAAATATTCTCCTGAAAGAAGGGGGAATAATTCCAATGACTCACTTCTAAAACTTGTTGAAATCCTTTCCTCAAGAGTTGTTCTTGCAGCTGCGTAGGGTAGAACAGCATGTTAAACCATGTGGATTTCAAATTGTATATCATTTAAAATCTGTGACTCAAACCAGGTGAGTGAATACTTTTGCAATATAGTACAGTAATATAGTTTATTAATATTGTCATTCAGAATGAATTTTCATTAAATATTTAAATGCTTTCCAGTTATCAGATGCTGCTGATGTTGCTGAAAGAGCATTGTAATATCTTCTCACTGTGCAGCTTTGCTTACCGTTTGGCTTGGATTGGAGAGTGCTTGTGTAAAGTACACTTGAAAAGGGCAGATCTTTGCAAAGCCTAGCTACTAATTTCTGCGCAAGAAACTTTGTGTGAAGGTAACATTTGTCAGCAAAATTCAGAACGGTTTACTAAATTTTTGGTAATTAATTTTTTTTTTATTCAAGCTATTGGCCTTACACATGGGAACACATTCAGCATTTCTGGTGGAAAGGTCAGATGGCATAACTCAATACCAGTATGTTATAAGCGACTGGGATGCCATCTTACTGAAAGAATAATCTCTGTCATCAAATGTGTGACATCAAGGGATTGAGTAACAGCTATATTCAGTACAGTAATTAGATGCTGGTACCTTTTGAGGTTTGATGCAATTTCATCAAATGTTTTTGCTTTTCATGATTAGGCAATACACTTATCCAGCTCATCAGAATGGTGTGTCACTATGTTCACCATCAACTCTGTTTTTCAGTTTTTACAGTTTCCCTTATTATTGCCGAATGTGTTTTCATGATGACGGTATGATAACATTTTATTTTACACAAATGCAGACTAGCTGAATGCATAGAGACCATCAACAAGTCAGTTTTAATTCATATGTGGCCTTTAAGCTTTTCTATCAATTCAGCACACCTCTGTAAGATATTACTGATGCTCAGTAGATATTTCTGATGTACAGTGTACTCCAAGGAGGTAACCTCTCTCTGAGTTCTCTTCTGTGGTTGACATAAAGAGATGTAATCAGCCTTAGTAAAGCATATGAGGCAGGTCAAAGCTGGGTGAGCCAGAAGCGCCACAGACTTTGTCCACCCTCCTTAAACTTTATGGTGGGCTGGGATGACAGCAAAACAAAGAGGTCAGAGGCAGGACAGCGTCAGTTTTACATTTTTTGGGTTTTACACATATATGAAAAGTTCTGCGAAAGTGAGTTTCGTAAACATAAAGGGCCAGCAGAGAAAAGCATGCCATTTAATTAAAACATAATTTAATGTTCCATTTATCTTCTGTCAATAAAAATCAAATTCATTCAACATAATAAACCTGTGAGAATACTCTACAAATACTCATTAGCCTCATTGAAACATGTGCACAGCTAGTGGCTCTTGTTAGCACTCAGCAGTGAACTCCAATTTCTTCATTTAACACGTCTTCATCACAATCTCCAGTGTTCATTCATTTTTCAATGCCTCCTGGGACAGCTTCACGACATCGCTAGCAGATGAAGTAGTGAAATGCGCTGGGACTGGGCAGCAGAGGAGTGTTTTTCCGTTTATTTGTCTGCTTCTCTTTGTTATTCTGACTTCTACTTTTGAAGCTGGTTATCTCTTATCATAAAACAAAATCCAATGCATTATTAAAATTAAACCGATCCACAGAGGCGTATTTAATTGTTTGTATTTAAAAGTGAGGTAATTTACTTATCTCTCAAGGTCTTGAGAACTAGAGGATTGGGTTTGAATCCCACTGTGAAAAGCGTGGTTTGTTCGAGCGATTCTACTTTACACCTTGATTGCTGAGGAGGCTTCAGTATGGTACTGACCCCCCTCCCCCAACGTCAGATCAGGGGTACACCATAATTCCTCATCACTGTGACATGTCTGTTTGTTTGACTGCATGTTTGCGGTTTCCTTCTCTGTGTGATTTTTTTTTTAGGTATTATTATTAAAATGATCCTCAACTCCATAAGATCACGCTGCAGATGTGTTAGATGGCACAGTATCCTGCATACATGCCAAGGTTGTTTGAACAGCAGGTCTACTTAATGTTTTCAAAGTGTGAGAAGGGATTTATTGTGTAGCTGTGTTCATCAGTGACATTCTTATTTCAAGACTTATTGGACGGGTCCAAGAAACATTTTCATGCACCTGAACTAGGTTTATGGGTCTGTCTTAGGTCAGTCCCCGCATCCCCTGCAGTGAATTCATATTTATATACATCTGCTATTTGTATTGTTTTTGAGCTCTTCCTACTTTTAATTGATGAAGTAGCGATGTGATTGTTAAATGCTCGTTCTCTTCAACAGTAAAAGTATGAGGCAATTAATTGGGCATCTGTTGGAATTTCTCTTTGTAAGTGTGAAATGAGTATAAAGTGTCATAAAGAAAAATGGATGTTAAAATGAACATGTTGGGAGGACACAAACTAATGACTAGTCACACAGAGTGGTGGTATACAACATTAAAAGTACATTACAAAGTGATAAAACAAATGTGCTCTGTAATATGTTGTTTGAGTTATAGATGAACTTTGTAAAATGAGCAGTTAAGATCTCTGTTTTATTGCATTCCTCGTTTTTCTTATTATGAACACGAAGACTGACCTGTATGCGACATCATGTGAGTCCAATTCGTGTCTTGGATAGTTTGCTGCATAAAGCCCAGTATTTTGCAACACTATCTCCTGCTTTATCCAACATTTTCTGGGGCCTGACCTCACTGCAACCAAAACATGAACTGAACACAATCCTTCAAAGTTAGGTAATGCACCATGGACCCATGTTGACCATCCCTTGGGCTTGGGGTCAGTTCATTTTATCCTGTTGTCTGGTCCTTATTACTTAGCTCCTCTAGAGCTGTTTGAGATGAGTGGCTCCACCCAGCACTGGGTCTGTATGTCTTCCCAAAAGTGACCACAAAGATCCTATTAAACTAGTGAGTTGAAGTGAGAATTTCAACACTCAGAGTGAAATTTCAGGGGGAATTTCAACACAATTGATAAAATTCCAGCATGGGCTTACGCATTCACTTGTATAGTTCTTTTCTACTTACAGTAGGGAACTCAGAGTTTTACTGCGCACATGTACAGACACACACACACACACACACACACACACACACACAGAGAGTGTGCCCGCAGAGTGCTCATTGGCACTCTCACAGGCACCATTTCATAACTCAGCCACCATATTGTATTTGTTACGTCAACCGGTGTAGTGGTGTGGTGCATAGCGTCTGCCAACACAAATACTCTCTACTCCCATGAAGTTAGCCAAACATGATTACATCATAATTCGAAAGTTATCCATGAAGTCATGCTAATCTTTGCTGACACTACAGCGCTCCTTACATTTTTTCTTGGGCTTATGCATCGAAGTGATTTTTTTTCTTTGGATTTTCAGACAGGCTTGCTGATTATGTCATTAGATGAAAAACTCTATTTGAGGTGGACAATATGTTAAATTGCTTAACTGCAGAATGGCTAGCCTACAGGCACATTTTTTTACAATTGGGCAAATGAAAACCTATTATGTATTTATCTTATACATTAATATATTTGATTTGGGGGCACTGCAAGGAACTGACCATTTTTATTAAAAGACACGAGAAAAAGTTGATTGAAGACTAAATTTTAGAGTAGGAGTGAATGTGAGTGTGTACCCCCCCTCCTTGCCCGAAGATAGCTTTAGGACACCAGTGACATAAATGAGGATAAGCAGTACAGAAAATGGATGGATAAATGGATGTACAGTGTTCCCACATTTAACACGGGGGTTACGTTCCAAAAAAATGGCCAAGTTAATGTGTATTGTGTATTTTTTTTTATTTGTTTGTTCATTTTATATAATATACATGTGTATGTGTGTGTGTGTGTGTGTGTGTTTACAGGATGTTTTTTTTTCATTCATAAGGTGTTTATTTTCCATTTACAGTGCATAAATTTTTTATCCACAGTTTTTTTTTTATTTACAGTATTGTTTTTTTTTTCCATTTGTGATTTATGTTTTAAGGCTGTGAAACCCTTAACCCCACACTTTTCTTAGACAGGCATACACATTTTCTCATATTTTTCTCATTTAAACACTCAAAGTTCAAACCTTTGTCGATTAAACAAAGAAAAATACACGACTGTATTTGAAAACGAAAGAAAGGGAAGATGAATAAAATAAAAATAAAATTTAACCAAAATTTATTTGTGAAAATAAATGTTGTTCTGTCCGTTTTTTTACTTTTCATAAGCGTTCTCCTATAGAAAGAAAATGTAATCGTTTTTACAAATAATTGTTGTTTTAATTATAAATACTATGAGGTTGGATATGCAAGAAATTATAAATTGTGCCTCAGGCATATTTTACAGTTTGCCGCTCTGCTGTAGCGTCCTTGGTGCAGATGTGGAAAAACATAGCTACGGATCGTTGTTGGCGCTCTTTTTTTTTTTTTTTTTAAACTTCTGGGTGAGAATATTCTCATAAACAGACATGCCATCTTTGATTATGTTTGAGAACTGAAGCCATGACGAAATGCCGCAGGGCCCACTAGCAGGCCCCGGTGCTTAAGGCAGGCGATTGCATTTTCATAAGTTTGGAGCTTTGTTCAATGGCTACATTTCTCTAGTAAGTAACATTATAGTTTTTGCAATGTAAACACACATGCATCATGTACTGTACGCTGTCACATTTGTATTTCCATTGTTGCATTTGACTAACAGCTTACTGGTGTGAGCAGGGTGGGTGCATTCTTTGGTCTTAAATCCAAAATGTTCCATCATCGTGGTGGCATTAGGCTTTGGAACTAATGCCATTAATGTCACTCATTTATTTTGTGACTGCGAAGGTACTGGATCATCGTTAGAAAACCTAGCTTCGTCCAAATGAGCGCCCATATTTCAAAAGCGCAGACGCTCATGTACACATACAATGAAGAAAATTAGTGTTTTAACACCCTCCTATATTTCAAGTTCTCCCACTTAGAAATCATGGAGGGGTCTGAAATTTTCATCATAGGTGCTATTAACCCGAACTGTGAGACAGATAATATAAAGAGAAAAATCCAGAAATCACAATGTATGATTTTGTAATAATTTATTTGTGTGGTACAGCTGTAAATCAGTTAGAATTCTGATCCTCAAAGACTTGTTAGTCCGCCTTTAAAAGTCCACCTCCACTCCATGTATTATCGTGAATCACATGCACCTGTTTGAGGTCATTAGCTGGATAAGACCCCTGTCCGCCCCATACAATCAGTTAGACTCAATCTTGTAACATGGCCAAGACCAAAGAGCTGTCCAAAGACACCAGAGACAAAAATGTACAACTCCACATGGTTGGAAAGGGCTACGGAGAAATTGCCAAGCAAAAAGGTCCACTGTTGGAGCAATCATTAATCATTAATCAAAATGGAAGAAGCTAAAAATGACAGTCAATCTCAATCGAAGTGGAGCCCCGTGCACGATATTACCTCATGGGGTCTCGATGATTCTTAGAAAGATAAGGAATCAGCCCAGGACTACACGACAGCACTTGGTCAATCAAAGGAGTTGGGACCACTGTTTCCAAGGTGACTGTTGATAATACACTAAGACATCATGGTTCGAAATCATGCATGGCACGGAAGGTTCCCCTGGTTAAACCAGGGCATCAAGGCCTGTCTTAAGTTTGCTAATGACAATTTGGATGATACAGAGGAATCATGGGAGAAATTTTTGTGGTCAGATGAGACCAAAATGGAACTTTTTGGTCATAATTCCACTAACCGTGTTTGGAGGAAGACGAATAATGAGTTCCATCCCAAGAACACCACCCCTACTGTGAAGCATGGAGGTGATAGTATCGTGCCTTGGGGGTGTTTTTCTGCACATGGAACAGGACGACTGCACTGTATTAAGGAGAGGCTGACCGCAGCCATGTATTGTGAGATTTTTGGGAACAACCTCTTTCCCTCAGTTAGAGCATCGAAGATAACTCATAGCTGGGTCTTTGAACATGGCAATGACCCGAAGCACATCGCCAGGAAACCAAGGAGTAGCTTCGTAAGAAGCATATCAAGGTTCTGGTGTGACCTAACCAGTCTCCAGACCTAAACCCAATAGAAAACCTTTGGAGGGAGCTGAAATTCATTGTTTCTCAGCGACAGCCCAGAAACCTGTCTGATCTAGAGAAGATCTGTGTGGAGGAGTGGGCCAAAATCCCAAACATGGTCAACAACTACAGGAAACGTTTGACCTCTCTAATTGCAATATTAACATCGGTTTTCTCAGATGTTCAAATACTTATTTGCAGCTGCATCACACAAATAAATCATTAAAAAAACAAATTGGGATTTCTTAATCATTTTGGATTACCTCTCTCACAGTGGACATGCACCTTTGGTGAAAATTTCAGGCCCCTCCATGATTTCTAAGTGGGAGAAATTGTAATAAAGCTGGGTGTTCAAATATTTATTTTCTTCACTGTAAGCACACTCTTTCATGTCCCGCATGTTTTTTTTTTTTAATCTAAAGGGCACCCGGGCACCCGGAATGCACTCTGTATTTTTGTTGCTATCGGAGAATCAGACAAAAAGTCCCTGCCCTTCACTATCTCTTAGCACCTGTACGCATCCTCTTTTTTTGTCGTGATCGCCATCCCTAAGTATTGGGACTGTGCCGTGGCACAACGTGGGCATAATGAGGGGATACGCCTCAACAACGCAGGGCTGGCAAGGCCCACTACCGTCCCGCGTGTTGATTCTGTACTTAGGGCGGTTGACAAGGGTCTACAGTCCCCTTTGCAATTAGGGATGCAGCACACGATACAGGGGTTCCCTTAGCAAACCAGGATACACTTCTAGTGTTAAAAGAAACCTGCTAGACTGTAAAAAAAATTACACACAACACATAAAAAAATTCATGTAATAGCGAGGCTACGTAAAGTGAACCGCACTGTAGTACATTTCATATTTCCCCTTTAGGAGACTACAAAGGTGATACAGAAAAGCAAAAAAACAAGTACTAAAGGAAGAGATGATTAAGACATTTGTCTGTGGTCATCTTATATTTAGCTTATCATTGTTTCCCCTCCCCTTGCAAGTGAGTGATGCCTGGGTAGAGGGAGGATGTGTAAAGTGAAATAAGGTTGATAATCATGTTCCTTCATTGGAACTTCTTTGAAGTGGGTTGTTTTTCTTTCTTTGAGGCTTTCTGCTTGGAGTCATCACTACAGCAGATGTTCGCTGGTTAGTGAGCACTGACGGTGAGCTGTTCTGAGTGTTCTTTTTTGCTATGCTAAACAGATCTTCCAACTGGCCTGAATCACAAATAAATATTATTTTCAAGAAAATGTAATAAAATTTAATTAGCGTTCTCTTTTTGATTGGCTATGCATAAAAGTATTGGACATGGGAAACAAGAGAATGACAGATACCATCTGACTCTAACCTTAGAAAGAAAAAAAAAAACGTAGCTGAGCTTAAGTTAGTCCGACTGGTCTCTTTCAGTATTTATTGCCCTGAGCTGTGTTAGGCAGTAGAACTGGTCTGAGTTAGTACTGGATAAAATACAGAAACCAAAATATAACACCGAGGAGGGTTAAAATTCATTATTCGTCAAGATCTAAATGTTATAAACTTTCCTGCTCCTGTAGAGCTTTCCCAGTTGGCTTTGTGTTTTTCGCTTCCTTGTCGCCTCCCATCTTTCTCCGACTTGGCTTCCTTGACCTACCTTTACCTTGGCTCTCAATCAAATAGATGACAACCACCTGTGCCACAGATTTGTCACAAACCTTTATTTACTTATGTAATCCAGCAATTAATACTAGTGGTGTATTTGTACAAGTTTGGGACATACTGCATTAGATTTGTTTCAGTTTAGATGTTCTATCTGTATATATTTTTAACATTAATTAAATCGTCACCAACACATGAGGGAGTCCAGGAATTTTGAAGGTGCAGGTGCCTCATATCACTGTTTTCTTGGGATGGGCAGCTCCCTACACAACTGAGATACCACGTGTAGACATAACAACAAACATGAAAGGTAGTTGCAAAGAGATAGTGTACATTTATACAACACAGAAGTAGTTCAGATATAGCATACCTAAGACTCTGTAAAGACACAGCTGGATGGCCCCTATTTATAATGCCGGCCTTACACCATGTGATGTTTATATTCTCACACCATAATGAGCTATGATTTTTATTGCTTTGATGCCTTCCCCAAAAACATTCCCTTTTTGACAACACACTTTGTTTTACTCTCTCTCTCTCTCTCTCTCTCTCTCTCTCTCTCTCTTCTCTCTCTCTCTCTCTCTCTCTCTCTCTCTCTCTCTCTCTCTCTCTCTCTCTCTCTCTCACCTTTTCCTGACTAGCCCCCATGCCTCGGGCAGTTGTCTTCATTTACCCAAATCGTAATTATTTTTGTTTTAGTCTCACATTGCTGACATCTCGACTCAGGGGCTCCTCAATCAGGATTAACCCAAACCACAAGAAATCACACTTCACAGCCTTTTTTACAGCAGCCCTTGTTGCCTGCAATTTCAGTCAAATTAAAGGTTTATTTTATTTAGCTATTTCTCCTCCCCACACCCCATTCAAACCCTCGCGTACAAGAAAACAAACTCAGCTGCTTGCCTTCAATTTGCTGGTTGCCAGTGGCTGCCCTATGTTTTTTCTTGGTCCACACAAAGTGGTCCTCTGTGCAGCTTTTTAACAGCACTTGAATATCGCAAAGGTGGTAGTGGTATGACTGCATGCTAGGAGAGAAAATTCTGTTTTACTTTTTTGGTAAGCAGTCCTATCACATTGAGAAGTTTGCAATTCTTTCTTCACAAGCCAATAAATCACATACAGTGAACAAAATAAGTATTTGAACACCCTGCTGTATTGCAAGTTATCCCCTTAAAAATCATTGAGGGGTCTGAAATTTTCATTGTTGGTGCATGTCCACTGTGAGATAATCTAAAAAGAAAAATCCAGAAATCGCAATGTATGATTTTTTTAATAATTTATTTGTATGATACGGCTGCAAATAAGTATTTGAACACCTGAGAAAACCAATATTAAAACATGTATTTGGTACAGTAGCGTTTGTTTGCAATTGCAAAGGTCAATTGTTTCCTGTAGTTGTTCACCAGGTTTGCACACATTACAGGAGGGATTTTGGCCTACTCCTCCACACAGATCTTCTACAGTACTGTAGTGACTTTTTTTCTTCAAATTGAGCAACATTAACCCCCGATCATGGCTCCAAAGAAGGCAAGTCGAACTGCTGGTGCTGAAAAAAGGAAAGTGGTGCGTAAAACTGTCGACTTCAAGAAGGATTTGATAGCCGAGCTTGAATCTGGTGTGTGTGTTTTTGAGTCATCGAAGACGTATGGCCTGACGAAAACGACGATCAGCACCATCCTAAAACACAAGGATGCCCTCAAAGCAAGTGATGTTGCCAAAGGAGCAACCCTGTTGACCAATCAGAGGCCACAGATCTTGGAGGGAGTCGAAAAGTTGCTTTTTATTTTCGTGAACGAGCACCAGTTAACTGATAGTGTTTGTGAGGAAGAGAGGAGACGTCGTGTCATGAGGCTGAAGGAAGGATGTTTCAAGTGCCAATATTAAAACCACCTGCGCTAATTCGAACGACATCCATAATGTTGTAGAATTTCATCACCCGAATAATGCTAAATGTTCCAGAGCACTGCAAAATTTTAATGACGTTGTTATGCTTAACAGATGGCAGAAACTGTTGACTTTCGTTCCTTTTTTTCTTTTGTTCCATTAACCTCACCTCTAGTTGCAAGTTTTATTTTTTTACGTTACATACTTTCTCTGCAAATAAAAAACAATTTGTTTTTCCCCCCTCATTATTGATTAAAATTATTTTGCTTTTTTGTAATAAAAAAAGGATTACAAGGCTGACAAGGGCTGAGTCGCTACAGATACGGCAATACACTCCCAGCCAAGCGGAATCTACTAAGCTCAAGCATATATTTTAAGTAAAAAACAAATATATTTCTTAAATGATTTAATTATACAGTATATAGTATTAAAACTATACAAGTATTCCCAGTATGCAGTTTATTATCAGGAAAAGCTAAAAAAAAAAATCACTTAAAAAAATTGGCTTGGAACGCATTATTTCATTTTCCATTCATTGGAATGGGAAAACGTGTTTTGGTTTTCTAACGTTTTGGTTTCCAACCAGCCTTCAGGAACGGATTGTGTTCGAGAACCAAGGAACCATTGTATATACATTTTGATATCATAGTTGATGTCTTATGTTACAGATTTAGAATTATTACGGTAATGCAGTCCCCTAACCTGAACTCTATAACCTCCTCGGGGAGCTTGGATTTTACGATCATTAGCATAGCATGTTTGTTGCTTATGCACCAAAGATCAGAAATGACTGCCCGTGAGTTTATTTTAACTTAAACCAAGACAAAATGTCGAGTACAATGGCTAGTTGTACCGCTGCTTTTAAAAGAGATGTCATCAATCGTGCTGATGACACCGCCAACCTGGAAGTAGCGTTGCAGTCCACTCCACAGGCACCTCTCCATATTGCTTCCATACCGCCACTGGTATGTCATCAGGACCAGCTGTCTTTCCATTTTCATTCTATTCAGTGCCTTTCTAATTTCCCCCTTACTCATCATTGCCACTTCCTGGTCATTCACACTTGTGTCTTCTACTCTGTTTTCGCTCCCATTTTCTTCATTCATTAACTTCTAAAAGTACTCTTTCCATCTGCTTAGCACACTACTGGCACCACTCAACATATTTCCGTCATGATCCTTAATCAGCTTTACATGCTGCACATCTTTCCCATCTCTATCCCTCTGTCTGGCCAACCTGCAGAGATCCTTTTCTCCTTCTTCTGTATCCAACCTGGTGTACATGTCGTCATGCCTCTTGTTTAGAGTTCGCCACCTCTACCCTTTGCCCTTACGTCACATTTCAATATATTCCTTACACCTCTCCTCAGTCTTCTCCGTGTCCCACTTCTTCGCTAATCTCTTTCCTTGGATGAGTTCCTGTATTTTAGGGTTCCACTACCAAGTCTCCTCCCTTTTCCTACCAGAAAACACCCCAAGTACTCTCCTGCCTGCCTCTCTGAGTACCATGGCAGTCGTATTCCAGTCTTCCGGAAACTCTTCTTGTCCATCTAGAGCCTGTCTCACCTCTTTCTGAAAGGCCACACAACATTCTTCCTTTATCAACTTCCACCACCTGATTCTCTACTCTACCTTTGTCTTCTTAATCTTCCTAACTGCTACCAGAGTCATCCTACAACCCATTATCCTATGCTGTCGAGCTACACTCTCCCCCACCACTACCTTACAATCAGTAACCTCCTTCAGATTTCACCGTCTGCACAATATATAATCCACCTCCGTGCTCCTACCTCCGCTCTTGTAGGTCACTCTATGTTCCTGTCTTTTCTGGAAACACGTGTTCACCACTGCCAATTCCATCCTTTTTGCGAAGTCCACCACCATCTGACCCTCAAAGTTCCTTTGCTGAATGCTGTACTTACCCATTACTTCTTCATCGCCCCTGTTTCCTTTGCAAATATATACATTGAAATCTGCACCAATCACAACTCTCTCTCTCTCTCTGGGATGCTCAGGGCTACTTCATCTAGTTCCTTCCAGAATTTCTCTTTCAACTCTGGGTCACATCCTACCTGTGGGCCATAGCCGCTAATCGTGTTATATACAATACCGTCAATATCAAACTTCAGCCTCATCACTCGATCTGATACTCTTTTCACCTCCAAGATATTCTTAGCCAGCTCTTACTTTAAAATAACCCCTACTGCATTTATCTTCCCATCTACTCCATGGTAACATAATTCAAACTGTGCTCCTACGATTGTAGCCTTACTCCCTTTCCACCAATTGTGTCCCACGTCGATTATTCAGTCTTTCAGAACGAGCGTGATTAAAGAGGAGAATGCTATTCATGCAGCACAGCTTGAACCAGGCATTAGGTGCCGGTAGAGACGAGCCTGACTCAAAAGAAAAATTTGAACACCTATCAGCTAGAATTCTTACCCTTAAACACCTGTTAGTCCGCCATTAAAAATCCACCTCCACTCCATGTATTATCCTGAACCTGATGCACCTGTGTGGGGTCGTTAGCTGCATAAAGACACCTGTGCACCTCATACAATCAGTAAGACTTAAACTTCTAACAACTAAACTAAACTCAACTAAACCTCCGCATATTGGTGCTTTGACATTTGCAAATTCACAAATACACCTTTATTTTATTGAAAAATTCAAGCAATGAAATGAAACTACCACATTGGTTTAAAGGACTGTCATTTTCAACCTCCTCCCCACCACCACCCAAAAAAAAAGTTTTAACATTACCACGTAACAGGTAACCTTTCATTGCTCAGTCAGTGATTATCCGTACTGTTTGATTTTTGTCTGAAAAGTACTTTTTGGGGATGGGCGGAAGGGGGGGGGGGGGAAATGTTGTCATGCTGGTGCTCCAACTGCTCTAGACCAATTCCTTGTGTGCTTTTGGCATACTTTGCAAATAAAAAAAACTATTGTCATTCAGAATCTGAAAGTGCCCTGCTAATATTGAAATTATTTGATAATGTGTTACACATGCTTGGCCTTCTTAAAGCTGGCCTTCTTTCTTTGTCTTAAAGTCCTCCTCAACACAACTCCCTTTCCCAGGGGCATCTAGTCTCACCTCAGTACTAATAAACTCTCAACACTGAGTCAAGAATGTGTATAGACCAAGCAGTAGTTATAAAACTTCATCACTATGAGTAGTCCTTCAGGGGTCCTGGAGTCCTCTCACTGTGTGTGGTTTGACCTGCTGTGGCCTGCCAGGCCCCACATGCCCACTTAGATAAACAGGCAGTAAACACTGGCAGTTCAAGCACCTCTCTCTATTCTGCTAACAGCATATACAAACTTGGTAGATGAAGGGGCGGGTTCCCGACATTATTACCTTTTTTCTAACCCCGGCCTCAATTAAGAGTCCTGCCAGCATGCTCATGAACCTTCTAATAATAGTAGAGGTTTCTGCTCACAGACTCACAGCTTCCATGCACTAGCTTTACTTTGAATCCTGTTCTCCCTAGCATCTGTACAAAAAACTAAAATGTTCAATCCCAGCATGTTTAAATATAGGTCATATAAGGAAGTGGATCTTCTTGAAATTAGTATGATGATCCAAGACACAGTGATCTTAATCAGGCCTGAGAAATTTAACAACCGAAACTGGGGGAGGTTTTTATTTGCTTATCATGGTCTTGGTTATCTTAAAACAAGCTTAATTTGATACGTGCAATGAGGACCTTATTGTTAGGATAATATTATGGTTTCTGATATCCCAACCAGTTTTTTTGTGAGGTCATAGTCTCAAGATTGACCAATTGGGTCTTGTTTTTTTTTCCTCATTAAATGTAGGTTAAGTCAGTCCTGGTACAACAGAAGCCCTGTTGACCATATTGATTAAAATATGTTGCAGTCTGTATTTTCACTGGTGCAAATCATTTTAATCCACAATAAGTTTTCACAGAGAATATACAGTTGAAGCTAGAAGTTTATATACATTGTGGGAAAACACGTTTGATTTTATTTATTTTTTTTTTAGTCTCACTGTCTGAAGTCAAATCAGAATAAACCTCTCCTGTCAGGATCAACAAAAATATGTCATATTGTTAAATGGTACAACAATGACATTTTATTAGAGAATTTTATATTATTTTCTACAACGTATACATACTCAAAAAGTACAATTTCTTCAAAGAACAGGGGGAAGCCAGATAATGAGGTTACGGCTTTGGAAGCTCTTGTTAGGTTAAGTGACATGTAATTTAATTGACAGACATCTGGGGTTGTTTTTAAGGCTGCACCTCAAACACCCTACTTCCTTGTTTAAAATCATAAGAAAATCAAAAGAAATCAGCCAGGAAATCAGAGCAAGATTCATGGAGCTCCTCTGCTTCATCTTTGGGTGCAATTTCCTCATGCTTTAATCAAAATCAGAATCAGAATGAGCTTTAATGGCCAAGTGTGTTAAAACACACAAGGAATTTTTCTCAAGCAGTTGATTCTGCCCTGGTACAGCAGTCAGTACAAAGAACGAGGAACAACTTTGCAACAATAACAAAGAACAAGAGACATTTCTGTATATAGGAACTTATAAGACGTGCAAGATTTATGAAATCTATATACAGTAGAGAAGTGTGTTAATGTCAATTGTGCAAAGGGAGCAGTTTAAAGTGATGAATCGTGCGCTCTACAAGGTATAAAAATATAATATAATACATTTATATATATACACAATGAAGAAAATAAGTATTTGAACACCCTGTTATATGCTCTCTGCTTGCAAGTGATCCTACTTAGAAATTATGAAGGGGTCTGAAATTTTCATCGTAGGTGCATGTCCACTGTGAGAGAGATAATCTAAAAAGAAAAAAAACAGAAATCACAATGTATGATTTTTGTTCATCTGTTCAATCAATTATACAAAAGTATAAACATCATGGGAATGTCCAACTATCACACCATTCAAATGAGACTCGGGCTCTGAGATTAATTTGTTTTGCTTTGAAATGTGCAAATTAACCACAGAAGAAAAGCTAAAGACATTGTGAAGATGCTGGATGAAGATGGTAAGAAAGTGTCATTATCCACAGTGGAATGAGTTCTGCACTCATATGGGCTGAAAGGCCACTCACAGAGAATGAAGTCAGTACTCCCAAAGAAATGTAAATAAAGACAGATTACAGTTTGCAAGCACATTGATACGGTCCCCATACTGGTAACAACAAATCAAGGAGGCTCCGACCTGCACGACCGTACAATAAATAAATCCTACTGAATTTGGACTGAATGTGATGAATACTCGACGTGGGATGCCCCTAGTGATGACTTCAGTGGACTAAAATCATCATCTGTGTAATCTTAGTCTGCAAATTGGAGCCGTATTCATTCACCTTGAAGCTGCGCGGCCTAACCTAGACTAGCTCCTGAACATCAAGTCGTGTACGTAATCAAATATTTGCTGAGGAGGTAAACATCAAACGCTAGTACTTACAACGACCTACAAAACCTACGTATTGTAAACGAGGACTGTTAGTACTTTTTAGAAAGTTGGGCGAGTGGAAACATAAACTTAAACTTGCTTATAGGCCCAGACATACATTACCAGCCTCACAATGAGACAAATTTGTGATCAATCCATGGTGTGGAATAAACATCGAACGTGAGTAACTTCATAACTTGTACAACGAGGGCCGTGAGGACTTATAGAAATTTAACAAGTCTTATCTTAGTTCATCTTAGTCCCCAAATTGGAGCTGTATTGTTCGCATTGAAGCTGCTCGGCCCAAGTTAGCCCATATTAGCACGCTAACAACATTACCTTCGTTACGTATACAACGAGGACCAAACATCAAACGTGGACCCAACCCGACCTTCAACTAATAGAGTTAGGGCCATTGTGGTTTGAATCCCTTCCATCCACATATTCTTTAAGTCGTCATATCCTTTATATTTTCACACAGGTAGTATGTGATTTGTGTACCTTATGTGCTGTGTTTATGTGATTGCTTTCATTTGACCTAAACTTTAATGTAGATTAGTTAGTATGTTAATTGTGTATCTTATGTGCTGACTTTGCTTATTTGATTGCTTCTTGTTTTTGATTATCTGCACCCGATTGGGCAGCACAATATTGTGCTATCTGTCGGCCGGTCCCAAGCCCGGATAAATGTAGAGGGTTGCGTCAGGTAGGCCATCCGGTGTAAAACTGTGCAAAACATATATGAGTGTTCATCATATAAAATCCATAACGGTTAGATAGTGGCCTGGGCTCCCTACGCCCGCACCCGGAAATGTTAATCTGCAGGGCATAGGTAGAAATTCAAATGGTGTAGGTCGAAGACAAAAAGAGGATGAAAGCATCTTAGTTGGCAGAAGAAGAAGAAAATTGCACAGACCCTACAACTGTGTGTAGGGATTTTGAATGTTGGTACTATGATAGGAAAAGCTCAGGAGTTAGTTGACATGATGATTAGAAGAAAGATTGATATATTGTGCATCCAAGAGAGCAAGTGGAAAGCGAGTAAGGCTGGAAGTTTAGGTGCAAGGTTTAAATGATTTTATCATTGAGTAGATGGGAAGATAATTGGAGTAGGGGTTATTTTAAAGGGAGACCTGGCTAAGAATGTCTTGAAAGTGAAAAGAGTATCAGATCGACTGATGATGATGAAATTCGAAATTGAGGGTGTTATGTATAATGTATTTAGCGGCTGTCCCCCACAGGAAGGATGCGACCGGAAGTTGAAAGAGAAATTATGGAAGGAACTAGACGAAGTAGTCCTGAGCATCCTAGATAGAGAGAGAGAGTTGTGATTGGTGCAGATTTCAATGGACATGTTTGCGAAGGAAACAGGGGTGATGAAGAAATGATGGGGAAGTACGGCATTCAGCAGGGGGAACTTTGAGGGTCAGATGGTGGTGGACTTCGCAAGAAGGATGAAATTGGCAGTGGTGAATACGTATTTCCAGAACAGACAGGAACATAGAGTGACCTACAAGAGTGGAGGTCGAAGCACACAGGTGGATTATATTTTCTGCCAACAATGTAATCTGAAGGAGGTTACCGACTGTAAAGTAGTGGTGGGCGAGAGTGTGGCTTGACAGCATAGGATGGTGGTGTGTAGGATGACTCTGGTAGCGGGTAGGAAGATTAAAAACACAAAGGTAGAGCAGAGAATCAGGTGGTGGAAGTTGAGAAAGGAAGAATGTTGTCTTTCAAGTAGACAATGACCCTAAGCATACTAGCAAAATGCTTAAAAACTACCCTGAGTATAACAAAGTCAATGCCTTGGAGTGGACATCACAAAGCCGTGATCTGAATTCCATCAAAAATTTCTGGGCTGATCTGAAAAGGTGTTTACGAGTAAGGCAACCGACAAACCTGACTTGATTACACCAGTTCTGTTTGGAGGAATGGGCCAGGATTCCAGCAGAGTTCTGACAGAAGCTTCTGGTAGGTTAGCCAAAACATTTGACCCAAGTCATGCAATTGAAAGGAAATGCTACTCGATACTAAGGAAATGTATATAAAGTTTGACCTCAAAGAAAATAATTAATTATTTCACATTGCTCGGTAGGAATTTTGTCAAGTCTTCATTGCAGAATTGTTTCAACTCCACCACATTTGAAGGTTTTCTAGCATGAACTGCCCATTTAAGGTCACATCACAGCATCTCAATTGGATTTAAATCTGGACTTTGACTTGGCCACTCAGAGGTGGACTTGCTGTTGTGTTTCAGATTATTGTCCTGCCGCATTATCCAAGTGCGCTTGAGTTTGAGGGCACAAACAGATGGCCGGACATTTTCGTTCAGGATTTTCTGATACACAACAGAATTCATTGTTTCATCAATCAGAGCAAGTTGTCCTGGACAATAGGCAGAAAAGCAACCCCAGATGATCACACTGCCATCACCAAGCGTCACTGTTTGCATAATTTTCTTTTTATGAAATCAAAGCAATTTTAATATCATTCATTCATCTTTTTTTACACCATTTTTAAACCAGAAGTTACGGGCTGCACAGCTTTCTAAAGTTCAATTTTTCACTGGTCAGTGCACAAAATATTTTTCCAAAAGTCTTGAGCATCGTCAAGATGTTTTTTGGCAAATGTGAGACAAGCCTTTTCTTCTCTGCTGACAGTAGGGTTTTTTCACATGGGAATCCTACTATGGATGCCATTTTTAGTGAGTGTCTTTCTTGTGGTAGAGTCATGAACACTGACCTTAAGCCTGCAAGTCTTTAGATGTTTTTGAAGGTTCTTTTGTGACCTCCTGGTTGATTCATCGTCACACTCTTGGAGTAATTTTAGTTGGTCCTCCACGCTTGGGAAGTTTTCCCAATGTTCCCAGTTTTCTCCATTTGTCGATAATGACTCTTACAGTGGTTTGTTGGAGGTCCAATGCCTTGGAAATGGCTTTGTAATCTTTCCAGACTGATGGATTTCAATAATTTTTTTTCTCATTTCTTTGGATCACAGCATGATGCATTTTTCCCGAGATCTTGTAGCCTACTTCACTTTTGCTCACTGATTCTAGTTAAATGTTTTTTTGTTTCAACAAGTATGCTGGTAATCAGGTTTGGGTGTGGCTTGTGAAATTAATGTCACCTTTCAAAAATTTGTGGTTAGTCACTGACTTTTTACTTTTTCACAGAGGGTCAAGTAGTTTTTATTTTTTTGGTGCCTTAATACATTGAATTGTCATTTGAAAAGTGCATTTTGTATTTCTTTGGGTTGTCTCTGAGTGATATTAAATTTGTTTTGATGATTTGAAACCTTTGTGTTGGATAGATATGAAAAGAAAACAGAAATGAGGAAGTGGGTGAATACTTTTTCACAGCACTGTATATTCATGATGAATATGGTAAAGACACGAGTACACTAATGCAAGCAGGTCCTTGTTTTTTTTTTTTTTTCTCATAAAGAACACAAGCTGTCTTTCATAAAAGAGGCATGTAAGTCATGACCTGGCTTTAGTATGACAGTAGATGAGAGAAAAACTGAGGATTTTAGTGGTCATTAAAAAAAAAAAAAATGCCATAAAGGTAGAAAGCTGGTATACTAGTATCTTCTTTTCCTTTCGGCTTGTCCCGTTAGGGGTCGCCACAGCGTGTCATCTTTTGCCATCTTAGCCTATCTCCTGCATCTTCCTCTCTAACCCCAACTGCCCTCATGTCTTCCCTCACCACATCCATAAACCTTCTCTTTGGTCTTCCTCTCGCTCTTTTGCCTGGGAGCTCCATCCTCAGCATCCTTCTACCAATATACTCACTCTCACGCCTCTGAACATGTCCAAACCATCGAAGTCTGCTCTCTCGAATCTTGTCTCCAAAACATCCAGCTTTGGCTGTCCCTCTAATGAGCTCATTTCTAATCCTATCCAACCTGGTCACTCCGAGCGAGAACCTCAACATCTTCATTTCTGCCACCTCCAGTTCAGCTTCCTGTTGTTTCTTCAGTGCCACTGTCTCTAATCCGTACATCATGGCCGGCCTCACCACTGTTTTGTAAACTTTGCCCTTCATCCTAGCAGACACTCTTCTATCACATAACACACCAGACACCTTTCGCCAGCTGTTCCAACCTGCTTGGACCCGTTTCTTCACTTCCTGACCACACTCACCATTGCTCTGTATTGTTGACCCTAAATATTTGAAGTCGTCCACCCTCGCTATCTCTTCTCCCTGTAGCCTCACTCTTTCCCCTCCACTTTTCTCATTCACGCACAAATATTCTGTTTTACTTCGGCTAATCTTCATTCCTCTCCTTTCCAGTGCATGTCTCCATCTTTCTAATATTTCCTCTGCATGCTCCCTGCTTTCACTGCATATGACAATATCATCTGCGAACATCATGGTCCAAGGGGATTCCAGTCTAACCTCATCTGTCAGCCTATCCATTACCACTGCAAACAGGAAGGGGCTCAGAGCTGATCCCTGATGCAGTCCCACCTCCACCTTAAATTCCTCTGTCACACCTAAGGCACACCTCACCATTGTTCTGCTGCCATCATACATGTCCTGTACTATTTTAACATACTTCTCTGCCACACCAGACTTACGCATGCAGTACCACAGTTCCTCTCTTGGTACTCTGTCATAGGCTTTCTCTAGATCCACAAAGACGCAATGTAGCTCCTTCTGACCTTCTCTGTACTTTTCCACGAGCATCCTCAAGGCAAATAATGCATCTGTGGTACTCTTTCTAGGCATGAAACCATACTGTTGCTCGCAGATACTTACTTCTGTCCTGAGTCTAGCCTCCACTACTCTTTCCCATAACTTCATTGTGTGGCTCATCAACTTTATTCCTCTATAGTTCCCACAGCTCTGAACATCCCCTTTGTTCTTAAAAATGGGAACTAGAAAACTTTTCCGCCATTCTTCAGGCATCTTTTCGCCCGCTAGTATTCTGTTGAATAAGTTGGTCAAAAACTCCACAGCCATCTCTCCAAATTGCTTCCATACCTCTACCGGTATGTCATCAGGACCAACTGCCTTTCCAGTTTTCATCCTTTGTAGTGCCTCTGACTTCCCCCTTAGTAATCATTTCCACTTCCTGGTCCTTCACTCTTGCCTCTTCAACTCTTCCTTCTCTCTCATTTTCTTCATTCATCAACTTCTCAAAGTATTCTTTCCATCTATTTAGTACATACCGGCACCAGTCAACACATTTCCATCTCTATCCTTAATCACCCTGACCTGCTGCACATCCTTCCCATCACTATCCCTCTGTCTGGCCAACCTGTAGAGATCCTTTTCTCCTCTTCGTGTCCAACCTGGTGTACATGTCTTCATATGCTCTTGTTTAGCCTTTGCCACCTCTACCTTTGCCCTACGTCGCATCTCGATGTACTCCTTTCGCCTCTCCTCAGTCCTCTCAGTATCCCACTTCTTCTTCGCTAATCTCTTCCTTGTATGACTCCCTGTATTTTGGGGTTCCACCACCAAGTCTCCTTCTCCCCTTTCCTACCAGATGACACACCAAGTACTCTCTGCCTGTCTCTCTGATCACCTTGGCTGTCGTCGTCCAGTCTTCCGGGAGCTTCGGTTGTCCATCGAGAGCCTGTCTCACCTCTTTCCGGAAGGCTGCACAACATTCTTCCTTTTTCAGCTTCCACCACATGGTTCTCTGCTCTACCTTTGTCTTCTTAATCTTCCTACCCACCACCAGAATCATCCTACATACTACCATCTATGCTGTCGAGCTACACTCTCCCCTACCACTACTTTACAGTCAGTAACCTCCTTCAGATTACATCGTCTGCACAAAATATAATCTACCTGCGTGGTTCTACCTCCGCTCTTGTAGGTCACTATATGTTCTCCCTCTTCTGGAAATAAGTGTTCACTACAGCCATCTCCACCTTTTGCAAAGTCCACCACCATCTGCCCTTCAAAGTTCCTTTCTGGATGCCGTACTTACACATCACTTCTCATCGCCCCGTTTCCTTTACCAATATGTCCATTACAATCTGCACCAATCACAACTCTCTCGCTGTCTGGGATGCTCAGACTACTTATCTAGTTCCTTCCAGAATTCTCTTTCAACTCTTGGTCAATCCTACCTGTGGTGCATAGCCGCTAACCACATTACATAACACCCTCAATTTCAAATTTTAGTCTCATCACTCGATCTGATACTCTTTTCACCTCCAAGACATTCTTAGCCAGCTCTTCCTTTAAAATAACCCCTACTCCATTTCTCTTCCCATCTACTCCGTGGTAGAATAATTTAAACCCTGCTCCCAAACTTCTAGCCTTACTACCTTTCCACCTGCTCTCTTGGATGCACAGAATATCAACCTTCTCCTAATCATCATGTCAACCAACTCCTGTGCTTTTCCTGTCATAGTCCCAACATTCAAAGTCCCTACACTCAGTTGTAGGCTCTGTGCATTCCTCTTTTTCTTCTGACGCTGGATCCGGTTTCCTCCTCTTCTTTGTCTTCGACCCACAGTAGCTGAATTTCCACCGACGCCCTGCAGGTTAGCAGTGCCGGGGTCGGGCGTTGTTAACCCGGGCCACGACCGATCCGGTATGGGATTCTTTAGATGAACGCTCATATTTGTTTGGCACAGTTTTTACGCCGGATGCCCTTCCTGACGCAACCCTCTGCATTTATCCGGGCTTGGGACCGGCCTACAGATTGCACTGGTTTGTGCCCCCATAGGGCTGCATTTAAAGCTGGTATACTAGTATATATACTCCAAATCCAAGCAGCTTCTTTTTTTAGGGGTACAGGCAAGAACTTTTTTTTCCCTAACAATGAGAGTCATTGTTAATTTATGAAGGCTCAGAGTTGGCTATAAAAGGAGATATTTTATAACTATGGAGCTACTTATCAACGACTGGGGCTCAACCGAGCTGCTGTACTACCTCTTCAGACCCTAATCTGGCCTCACTACTGGTCCGCAGTTCATGTGAAAATTATTTTTCCCATGTATTTTATATAATGTGTTTTGAATCATTTCAAACATTTTTGCAAATGTATTTGTTATATAAAAAAAAAAACTGAATTGCATTTATTCCCATCTATTTTTTGTTTTTTGTTGAAAGTGTCGCTGTAGTTATGGATTTCTGTTGTGTCCTATGTGTTAAGTGTTTCTCCTTGTAAGTATTGCTTATAGCTGTAGTCGTACATTTTGCAAAAGTTTACTATTTTCTCCATCAAATAATATGCTTAGGATCACATTTCCATTTTCAACACTTGAGACACACTCTAAAAAGTTTATATTGTCCACATGCATGCCCGCACACACTGATGCACAAATGTATGCACACAAAGTTTGTTGTATTGTCTAGTCTAGAAGTATGTAATGTACCCTGTTCAATTTACATGAGATAACATGTACTGATTATCGTAATCCCATAACTCATACCGGCATGGGCCCATTAACTTCCCTATGTTCCCTGTTTTAGATATTCCATGTTTTTTTTTTCAGTATCTCTATTTTTGCTTCTTTTATCCCCTCTGAGAATAAGCGGCTCAGATAATGCATGGATGGATGGATGTCTATCCTTTATGTCCTCTAGAGCTCATTTTGTATTTTCTGTACACTCACACCCTTACTAGCTGAGGGTTATATGCCTCTTTCCCTAATTATTAATCATTGCTGCAACTACCCTGACCAAACAACCAAGTGTGAAGCACACACACACACACACACACACACATACACACACAAAACCACTGATCAGGCTTTTTGTATGCCAGGAGTCTGTTTCCAGTCCTTCCAGTTCTGTGTCCTTCCTGAGCCCCTGGCTCCTTCGGCAGCATTGCCCTCAGGTTGCAGCCCCACATAGAAACAGCAAAACAGGGAGTTCAGCATTTGGCTCTTGTCTCTTCATTCTCTGTCGGTGGATGAAAATAGAAACACTCCCGTATCTTGACAAATATCCACATTCACTTTTTTAAAAAAAAATTGAACGTAATGTTTATTACACCCACCCACACACCACTGAGTCATTTTTGTGTTGTGCCAGCAGCTCCTGGCCTGTCACGTGCATAGATTGACATAAACGCACACATACATTTATCGTAACTGACACTCACACCGATTAAAAAAAAATCAGCAGAACACCTGTCGTAATGCATGCCTCGCTCCAGGACACCTTCAACTTATGAGCTCATCGGAAAAGCAATTAAAGGCAGCATAGGCCCTGTATGGTTGCGTAATGTTTTGTTTTGCTACTTGGCTTCGAAATTAACTAAACCTGTCAGAAGTCATCTGGCTGACGTGAGCCGGGCTATATTTATTTATTTTCTGTTGGAGAAACTGGACACACAGTCCCAGCACTGCCTCATGTCCAATAATGAACCAATTCTGTGGGGCCGATTAGCTGGCTAAAACTCATATACTCCCCTTTCCTCTTGATGGATCTTTTTTTGCCTGTCTGAATCTCTGATTTTTGTGTCATGGCCCTGTAGTTTTGAGGTTGTGCACTTTTTAAGGTTGCGTACTCTTTAACCCATGTTATAACCCATTCCCTCTGGGGAACATGTTGCTGTACACAGACTTTGAATTGTAACATAATGTTGTTTATTGAAGAAGACATAAAAAAAGAATATGACCTCAGAGAGATATGAAAGAATTAGAGGTATTTGTGAAGTTTAAAAAAAAAAGTCAAAAAAATGGCTAACATTTTCAAGGCCTTGATTAGCTAGTCTCATGATTCAACATGCCCTCACCCTGGGAGCAGCCTGTTGTCAGAGAGCTGTAAAACAACACCAGCAGCCCCACGCTCTCTTTTAATTCTACCTCTCTTAACTATTTGGAGTGAAAAAAAAAAACACCTTTGACATTAATAAGTCCATTGTGGGTGAGTCAAGGTAAGTGTGTCCTCATATGTCTACACATACACGGCACGGTTCACCAGGGTTTTTTTTAAGGAATAATTTATGAAGTAAGAAAAATGTTATCATTGTCATCACTTTCTGTAATTACCCATGTGTCACCCTATTAGAGCAGAGAAAACAACAGTTAGCGTCCCGCTGAGGTCCCCCTTAAGCATGTCAGGCTTTTGCATAATGCTGAATGCTTCAAAGGAGATGTCACTCAGTGGCTTTTGTGCCAACACAATAATTGGAACAAGAACACAGTTGTGTTATTAGGTTTAGTCTTCAAAACCTAAAAAGGCAGGTCAACATGTATTCTGTCTGTGTTGTTGAGAGCTTACTTTAGCGATGTTTGATCTTTAGGAGATAAAATGCCATGCCAATAAATGTGTAGACATATTTTCAATTGTCAAAATATAATGTACTGATGGTGAAATATTTAAGAAACTCTAGCAAGTAATGCACCTTGCATATTTCAGTACATTGGTTGAAATCATGTTTTACATATGCTCGAGATTCATCTACAATCCTTGTTATTCATTGCAAGGACTGCGTTAACTGCTGAACATGTTTTAGAATTTTTTGGGTAATTGCAAAATGGTAGGAATGGAACAACTTTTCCTCACAGTACCGAATCACCAATTGCTTTGTAACAATAAAGAAAAAAAAAAACCTTTTGCCACATCAGTTGCTTCACTTCCATCAATTAACAGTGTGCTATTCAACCTGAAACATGCTCAGCCGATTATGTGCCACATTTTACAACCAGGCAACCAAATGTCTGGCAAGCACCACTCACTTCAATTTCATCTATTGTAATTAAAACTTAATGATGGGGAAATCCCATTCACATAAGTGAAATTACCTCAGATTGTAGAACAGAATTCATTATGCATTTGCAACTGCTTTCCATGTCTGCAAACAGCTTTAGATATGTGACGTTAAATAAGTTAGATGGCCACCTTATGACATGACAGTAAAATACAGTTCAAAGAAAAAGTATGTGATTCCTTTGGAATTAAATTTTTGCATTAATTTTTCATAAAATGTTATCTGATCACTTAAGTCACAACAACAGACAATCTAATCTGTAATATACCACACAATTAATTGTTTGTTCATCTACGGACACATTACGTAAGCATTTGCGGCGCAAAGTGAAAAAAGTATTGGAATACCTTGGTGAATAACTTCTCCAAGAGTTTGTGGGAGCCAGGCGTCAACCTAGAGTGTAGTCAGTGTGACGGGTGGTGGTATTCAGAGTTGTGGAGTCCTATAAAGTAACATTTTTTGAGTTTTGAATTGTCATGGTACATTGTTCATTGACCCATACCTGACAAAATCTACAATCAAGAATTGTAAAAGGCAGAGATTTGAACGTGTCCTCTCTTCTCCTATCACGTCTCTGACCAAAGCCACACACCTCACATACGTAAACGTGCACAAGATTCATAAAATGCACATTTTATGAATGTGCACTGGAAACATGCTGATCATTGCTTGTGGTTTTATGTGATTTTGGGGGGAATTCACAATCAATTAAAAATAGAGATGTGAAAATGTCAAACGTCATTGAATATGCTGATTGTGGCAGCAATGGCAGCTGGTCAACACTGGGCACTAGGGTGCTGCTCCTTAATCGCTGACTCAGATTGATGAGAACAGAAGTGAATGAAATGGAAAAAAAAGATGAAAATGAGCTTTAATTAGCTTAGATTTTTTTTCGCCATAGTCTCATTCTTTGATGCAACTTCAAGTTTTGAGTTCTCAGACCTTTGCCGTTAATCTCATTAAATTGTCACATGCAGGCTGGGGTCATGTATAATAATAAAAATGTTGCTGAGATTGGGCATCAAATTCCATTGCCCGAATCAATTAACCTTAAATGGAGTTAAAGTTAAACCCTATCTCGCGTAATGAAAGGAAGCCAAGTCAAACCACGTCATTCCTCAGTAGACCGGCTCATTGAAATGGCGTGGAAGAACTGTTTATTAGACAATGGCAGTAATTGCAGCAGCGTGCAAGTCATCAAGAGTAGGTAGGTGGGTAGCAGTAATTTTTTTGGGCAGTCTTGGCTGTTGGTTACACTTTGATTTTGTCATTCTTTGTGGCAACACCAAACAAGACTGATGGACGAACACAGAACCAAATTAATAACTCCTCTGTAGAACTGCCTCAACAGCTGGCCATGCTTTCTCAGAAGCCACTGGAAGTACGTCCTCAGCTTTGTCATTTTTAGGATGGAGGTTACCACTTCAGGTCCTGAGAGACTGTAATTCCTAAGAATTTGAAGATCTTGACAGTTGACACAAGGCAGTTGGACAGGAAGAGGGCCATCTGAGGTGAAGGATTTTTTTCTTGAAGTCCACGACCATCTTTAGTCTTGAGAGTGTTCAGCTCCAGGTTGTGTTGGCCGAACTAAAGCTTAAGGAGTTTCACAGTTGGGTGCGTTGAGGAGGTCATTCGTGTAGAAAAAAGAAAAAAAAAAGGGTTAAAATTGACAAAAGAAAACTGAAAAACAACTATGTGAATCCATTGTTGTTCAACTGCTAGTATGCGGGGGTCCATTCTCTTTTATTAAGTTACTCACAATACATTTTATCTGTGCTCATTTATATTTCTAATATCCAAATAGATTCCGTACTTGTGCTGCCACTCATAGTGCTGTATCATGTATACTTTTCTCCCAAGCCTTAAATTTAAAGTGTGTTATCAAATACCTAATTCACTATACAGCTCATTCATCACGTTATTTGTTCTATCTTGCTCATGCTTTTCTGGTCTATGATGAAACTAGATGAAATTGGCTTCCAGAAGTATAGCGAAAGCCAAGTCCAATTAGGCAGCCACATTGTGGGATAGGAGTTCAAGCCACAGGCCTGAGATTATGATTCCTATTTAGGAAAAGGCGTGAGTGGATGCATGGTGACAAAAGAAGACTGGAAGTGGAAAAACTTGTGTAAAATGGAGGATGACAGCAATTTGGACAGAGAAGTGAGAGATTGCAATGGTAATTTGGTGTGGAGGTTTTGGTACAAGGGAATGAGGGGTGGAAGATGAATGGGAGAACACAATGGTGGGTTATGGAATAGATTTGATTTAGGGACAGATGCCAGAAAAGCTGTTGTTCAGGACACAAGCCATTTAGGAGGTACAAGTGGAGAAATTGTGACAGGACTGACAGAAAGTAAACAACAGAAGATTCATTAAACAAATGAGAAGGGATTGTTAGTGCGACTTGATCCAAGGCAAACATTTGCCAATTTTTTTGGTAATTATGTATCAATTGCACACCATTAAAGGATACCTAGTAAACAATTACTAGACACACACACAACAAAAACCTTTGACCATGTTTATTGGCCATCCAATATAATGCACACATTTCAACATTGCACACAAATACAGTCAACCATCTCACACTGCAAACACACAAATAGCATCACAAATCACTTTCCCCTAAATTTGAGTATTTTTATTGTTTAAGAATAATATGATATTGAGGAATGCCTGCCGAGCTGGCAAATGTCTTTATCATAGTGAATGGTTCTTTTGCGTGCACTCTGTTTCTGCATGTGTAAGTTTGTGTCCATGATTGTCACATCTGCAAGACAGCAAGCAAACGTGCCTCTCTCTTGCGCACTCTCTCTCTCTCTCTCTCTCTCTCTCTCTCTCTGTCTCACACATACACACGGACACACACATACTTGCAGATGTGCACTATACACACTCACACACACACGCACACACACACACATACTTGCAGATGTGCACTATACACACTCACACACACACGCACACACACACACACACACACACACACACACACACCACACACACACACACACACTGGTTCTCCTTTGCCTTGGGGCCTGTAAAAGCAGATTGGGGACTTGTCCAAAGTATCATTAAACCTCTTGAAAGACCTGCTGTTAGATCTAAAACATCCTCCTGTCGTCATGCATGGACAGACCACGGCACGCCAGAGACCTTGCACTAATCCTGCCGGCATGGGAATCATTATTGATAGGTTCCTAACGCATTACCTCAGGGTTCGCTTATTGTTGGTAAAGATTATTATTTAAGAGTAAACCAAAACATTGCGAAAGTCTCAAGTTTCATAGAAAGTTATCAGAAGAAATTGTTATTACTGGCTTAGAGAGATACCTCTTTGAACACTGCAGTTGGCGGAGAAAATTCCTTGCAATTCTCCAATAAACAGCTTTATATACTCAAGATATGTAGGTCACACGGAGACCTGTAAGAGTAGAACAAGAGTAATCCCTCTTTGGCCA
Source organism: Syngnathoides biaculeatus (assembly GCF_019802595.1). NCBI lineage: Eukaryota > Metazoa > Chordata > Actinopteri > Syngnathiformes > Syngnathidae > Syngnathoides > Syngnathoides biaculeatus. The sequence goes on along the minus strand of NC_084644.1, from coordinate 17,792,970 downwards.
TTCTGTTATAATAATCTTAAGAGACAGTGCTGCAGATGATCATGTTTTGTGATTGCCGGACAATCGATCGGAGCACCACAACTATATAAATATGCACACCACATTTAGATTAATATTTGCTCAAACTTTGGGAACCATAAATAACATTTAGTTACAGTTCACAATCATATTCTACTTTTTGTTGGTCTGTCACTATAGCGCAATTTCAACTTTGAAATCTTTGAGTCACAAAATGTAAAAAAACTAAAAAAGTTCCACAATGTTCTTCAAGGCACAGTATTAATATTCCTTGTATGCTAATCAAATTGTCATAAGTTGAGCAGTTTTGTTAGGCTAACACTATTGAAATTAATTTTCTCATGATTTCCATATGTTCAGGTGGAGTTTTGTTGGCAAGTGTCCAGGGTATATCTATCAATGTGGACCCGATCTTCTGCACATGGCTGCTGCATCAGCCTCATAGAGGGAACACCAGGCAACAGCAACAGGTGTAAAAGTCTTTCTTCACTTATGTTTGGAACAAAACACATTCTCCATCTTCAATCGTGGATAAAATTCACCAACTCTCTTATGTTGCAAACCCTTTAGCGTGAGTGTACACGTGTATGGTGTGTATGGATGTGACAGTTTTAAGGCAATGTATTATTTTTCATGTAAATGGCATGGACACAACACCTTGTCCAGGCTTAGCATTTTTCTTTTCAATTATCCTTTTGTTTTGTTTTGTCTTTTAATACCACTGACAGGACATATACCTTTCAATTTTGGTCACACTGATGCATGGAATGAAAAGTAAAATGCAAATCAACATTGGTGAGGCATTTCATCTTTCTCCTCATCTTTGTTAACTAAAAGCTGCACCCTCATCTGGGATCAGATCCTGCATCTGGTACGCTAGTCAATGTAAAAATATTAATGAAAAAATACAGGCTAATACATGTATTTTAGCTTTGGATTATGCTAGTAACTAGATGACGCTGGTTGGATACTTTGTAAGGAGAGTGAAATATGGGAGTTTTTTTCTGAGCATAGTTTACCTTTGCATCGCTTATTTCCCAATTTCCATTTTATTTGATTGTTATTATGATTATGTATTTATTATGCAGCATGATTATTTTGACACTGACAGCATAAATGATCATTTCATGACACTCTCCTACAGCTTCTGTTGCTCTAATTCTTGCCTAGCTTTTGCATCTTTAAAGTATCAATGAGGACCGTTACTTCTTGTAAATTGCACAAGTGTGGCATCAAACTCCAGTAAACAGAAATGATTGCAGAAAGAATTATGAGTGTCTGTCCATGCTTAAAGGCTTGCATGCTGCAAGAACTTAAGTGGCAGGCAAAACCCTCACGTACTCATTCCACCCTGTACACCACTTTTTCTAGTTCTTTCCCACTGTAGCAATACTGCATACCAAAACCACCAAACAGTCCAACAGCTTTGTTCTTTCCCCTTGTCACTAACTTTTTAAACAAGGGACTTGTCAGATCAAAGTGAAAACAGCGCTACATTTGTCACTGCAGCATCTGCACTTTGACAGAAGCTTGCAAACTTGTTTTTGATTATTCTTACAGCAACATTGTAAAAACATTTTTGTGTACATCCTAAATGTACATGTATTATGTACAGTTTCTTGCTAATTCATGTAACTTGAGTTACACTTTCCCTCTGTGTTTTTTGCCTACTTGGTAAATTCAGATGAAGATTATGAGAAGGCATCTTAAATATATCATGACAGAATGCAGGTCCAGTTTCCTTGGCAAAGAGGAGAGAGGATGAGGTTTCTGTGGGCAGCACGCCATTGGTGCAGCAGCCCTCCAATCAAGCTTCCGACTATGCAAGCAGCCCCGTCAAAACCAAGACTGTCACAGGTGAGCTTACTAACAACCAAATGTACTCAAGTAACAACTGCATATCTGCATTTACAATTGTATTTTTTTTACGATTAGACCTGTCCCCTTGCAGTTAATTTTCCAGTTTTCGAAACCGTAACACTATCAACGTAGCGTATCTGTCTTCTTGGTGGAATTAAAAAAAATACAAAAAACATGGACCCAGCACTTCAAATGCATAAAATCCATTGCTCCATGGCAAATACATTCCCAGAAAAATATTTGAAGCTTGACCTATTCTACTCGCCACACTGCTATTCTCACAAATAATGTCCCATTTCTAATGTTTAAGTCAAGTTTTTGATGAAAGTGACTCCGTTTGAGACATCAGTAAATTTGACACGTTGACTTGACTTGGAGAACCCCCTCAGATTTTCAGCACTTAGGAGCTTATTGGGGGTATTTGTATCTGAAACTGAATGTAGTACAGCACACATAACAGTTGTCGTTGGATGATTTATGGTTCTAATGAAGTGAAATTTAATCACAGGTTACCCATTCCCAATGCCTCATAAATGTGTGTAGGGAACTTTTAGGTTTCTGCACACATATATACACTTCCAGGCCAAGTTGTTGTTATTTAAAGTGCCACTGACACCAAAATATACTTTTTAATATAGGTATTGTTATCAAGACTACTTATAGTATTAATCACCTTGATGATACGAGTTGGAAAAAGTGAGCTGGGAGCATTTTATAAAACCGGAAAGTTGCGATAGTATGACTCGACATCCATTTTATCTGTGATGTGACGTCTCATGCAGGCATCACAATGGGGCAGTCGCCATTGACAAACATGCTGTGCCAAATCCAATGGTAGATGAACAAGCGCGATTTTTGGATTTTTCTGACGCCCTTTCTGAGACTGAATCTCTTTTTGAGGAAGAGAACATTTCAGAAGCGAGTGAAGCAACTAGGGCCATTTTATCATATTGTTTCGAGCCATATTTAGATGATATGCAGATCACTTCTAACTAACAACAGACTCCACAAAAACACAGACGAGGAGGACGGGAAATATTCAAAGTGACTGGCCCATAATTGTTCGATTTCCTAACCCTTTTACAAGTCCTCTCTATGTAGCGTACTCAGGAGGACCCATGCCGGGCGCAGTAAATACGTCAGGAGTACCCAGACACCAGTGGCTGGTGGACGGGAGAGCTCCTTTCTCCAACCCGCCCCCTGTGCAACTGCACACGACCGCCCGCTTCCCCCCCTGACCTACCAATGTGTCGGGGTAAACAGCGGCCAGCGCCACCGCTAACGGCGGGCCCTGCACATCGACATATTTAGCACCCCTGACTTACGTACTTTATTAATTTATTATGACGTGGATCTTTTGTTACGTTGTGAGAGAAGGATTACATCGTTATACACAGATTTCTAGAATGTTCCTACAAGGACAAGGATGGCTATTGACGGAGCTTTTTATTAATACTGGTGCTTTCAAACAAGTTCACGGATACCACACTGCCTTGAACTGGTTGCCAGCCAATCGCAGGGCACATGGAGACAGACAACATTCACACTCACAATCACACCTTGAGGCAATTTAGAGTCGCCAATGAATGCATGTTTTTGGGATGTGGGAGTGTCCGGAGAAAACCCAAGCAGGTACAGGAAGAACATGTAAAGTCCACACAGACGGGGCCAATATTTGAAACCTGGCTAACACCTTACAGCTGTGCTGCCGTGCCGCCCTTGGAATTAACAGTCAATTGCAAAAAAAAAAAAAAAAAAAAAGATCCAGCCACTCACAACCTTTTTACACCCCTGCAAACCATTTTTGCCACCCATGTAGTTAACTGTGAGGCCTACGCTCTCCAGCTATGCCACTGTGCCCTTTGGTGCATTTTCCATTTTTTTTCTAAAATATTATATAGGTTAGGACAAAAAAACTAATGGGTGCCAAGACTGGTGAGCAGGACTATAGTTCTGAGAAACTTTGCTCTCAACTTATAATGCCTGGAACTTCGACTGTAATGAGAGTATGATGCTGTTTCGTTAACACATTTAACAAAGCTACATTGTAATCTACGGGACTTTCCTCCAGGCTTTTTGTGGGTTTCTGTAATGTGCAAGCAAATGTACACAGACACACTTAAGCAGCTCACTGCAGATCATTTCCCCAGAAAGGGCTAAGGGCATGGTGATATCATGCTGCAGTGTTGCTGCTCCCCAGCTCAAATCTCAGAACCAAAAATCTCTGGATTTGGAAAGCAAATAAGTTACTCTGTCTTTCTTCATCTCATCTTTTAGTGGTTGTTTTTCGATTATACATGTACATGTACACAAAATGTGGCGGCATGGTGGATGACTGGTAAGCAAATTTGCCTTACATTTATGAGGACTGGGGTTAATAGCCCAACCTCATCTGTGTGGACTTTGCATGTTCTCCCCGTGCTTGCATAAGTTTTCTCCAGGTACTTCGGTTTCCTCCCACATCACAAAAATGTGTGATATTTTGATTGAAGACTTAATTTCCCGTAAATGTGAATGTGAGTGTGAATAGTTGTTTACATGTGGCCTGTACTTAGCTGGGAACTAGGTCAGGGTGGAGCCTATCTCTTTTCAAAAGATAGTTAGGGTTAAGGTCGAGCTTGCCTGCAACCCTTGTGTGTATCAGCCTTACAGAAACTGGATGGATATACTGTATGTTCAAAATGCCACTGATTTGTAGAACAAGCATAGCTGAATTGAATTGAGGCCCCTATACACAAAGTGTCACGTGTGATTTGTAAACAGGAAAAGATAGTTTATTATTACCCTCACATGATCAGTTTACATTTCTGTCTAGTACTTTTAAAAAAAAAAATACAAATCAAGACATCATCCCCTTAGTTATATTCACCACAGTGCTATTATGTTAGTCACAATAATTTTTTTTTTAATCGCTTCACAACATTGGTGGGAAAAAGTATTTGCCCCATCATGATTTTTTTTTCTTGCGTATCTATCTCATACAAAGGTTTCAAATCATAAAAGCAATTGTAATATCACTCAGAGACAACCCAAGGAAATACAAAATGCACTTTTCAAATGACAATTCAATTTATTAAGGCACACCAAAAAATCTAAACCTTTCTGACCCTCTGAAAAGGTCATTGCCCCCTGAACCTAATAACGGATTATGCCACCCTTGGCAGCAATAACTGAAATCAAGTATTTGCAATAAGTGAGTCTTTCACATTCCTCTGGAGGAATTGAGTCCCACTCTTCAAGGCAGAACTGTTTTCAACTCCGCCATATTGGAGGGTTTTCTAGCATGAACTGCCCATTTAAAGGTCAAGTGTCATCCCTATAAACATTCTAAAATAGATATTGTTATGATAAATACATATAACATTATTCACTTCAATGTCTATACAAAAAAATAAATATGAGGGGAGAGCGCGTCGTCCATGCCCAAAGTTCCAGAAGTGTCATTCAACATCCAAGTGGTTGCCATATTGGCTGCATCTCCTGCCCGTGACGTCACCCGGGACATTTGCCATTGAAAACACGCTGTGGCCCCTACTGTGGGAGACGAAAACGCCCTTTCTGACATAGAAGCTCTTTTCGAAGAAGAGAACATCTCACAACCAAGTGAAGTTACCGGGGCGATATTACACTATTGTTTCGAGCCATATTTAAATGATATGCAGATCACAGCCAAACCGCCTCCCCATCTGAACCACTTCCGCGGCAGAGGTGAGCCACCGCAGTCCGGCGCCGTGACGAGCCAACCCGTCCGACAAGGCCGGTAGCGATCTTCAAGACCTGCGGAGGCAGTCCTTGGCTGCTGCACAGAAGCCTTCCGATGCACACATCGACATGTTTCGCACCCCCGATTTACGGATTACGCCCCCGCCCCAACTATTGTTTTTTTTTTTTACTTGCTGTATACACACCTACCTGTCATTTCGAACCCATGAAGCGCTCGTCCTTTGCGCCTGTGCAATCCATTTTTCATGATGAACTGTGTCTCTTGGAAACTTATGAAGGGTAAATCCATCCTCCCGAGTGTTGGAGCAATATCCAGCAATGCAACGAGCCGGCATTTTGGCTAACACGAAGGAACAACGAGCTACATTCCAGCAGGTAAAACTCGTCTAAACATACGAGAGCACTTGAGTGCGCTATTGCCCTTAACATCACTTCCTGCTTCTTGTCGAAAACAAATCCCTCGAGAGGATTTTCATGGCGGGAGTTTCAAAAAGCCATATACGTCAAAATCATGTTTTGTGGTGAAAAAAGGCATGGGACAATACTGGCTGCCGTTTTTTTTCATTAATAACATACTAAAAATCATGCATTTCATGACAGTGGCCCTTTAAGGTCACACCACAACATCTCAATTGAATTTAAATCCCGACTCTGACTTGGCCACTTTTTTTTTTGTTTTTTTTGAGCCATTCAGAGTTGAACTTGCTGGTATGTTTCGGCTCATTATCCTGCAGCAGGATCCATGAGCACTTTACAAGACTATCACTCTGCCACCACCATACTTCACTGGTGGCATAATGTTCTTTTTACCTAATGCTGTGCCATTTTTAAGAGAGATGCAACAGGCACACCTTCCAAAAAGTTCAAATGTTGACTCGTCAGTCCACAAAAGGTTTCTCCAAAAGTCTTGAGGATCATCAGAATGTTTTTTGGCAAATATGAGACAAGTCTTTGTATTCTTTGCTTACAGCAGGAGTTTTCACCTGTGAACTCTTCCCATTGATGTCATTTTTGGGTAGTGTCTTTCTTATGGTAGAGTCATGAACACTGACCTGCCTGCAGGTCTGTAGATGGTGTTCGAGATTCTTTTGTGACCTCCTAGATTAGTCGTTGTTACAGTCTTCTATTCTATTCTATATTCTATATTCTAGTTGGTTGTCCTCTCCTGGGAAGTTTTCCCATTGTTCCCAGTTTTCTCCATTTGTGGAAAATGGCTCTGATGGTGGTTTGCTGGAACTAAAAAGCCTTGGAAATGGCTTTGTAACCTTTTCCAGACTGATGATGATTCTTGAACTTTTTTGGGATTGTGGCAGGATGCATTGGTTCTTGAGATCTTATAGCCTACGTCACGTTCTGTGCCATTTTAAGTGATTTCTTGATTCGACAAGTATGGTGGTAATCAGGTTTGGGTGTGGCTTATGAAACTGAACTCACCTTTCCCAATTTTCTGGTTAGTCACAGTGACTCTGTGATTTGTGTTGTGTGTGTGTGTGTGTGTGTGTGTTGTGTGTGTGTGTGTGTGTGTGGTGTGTGTGTGTGTGTTGTGTGTGTGTGTGTGTGTGTGTGTGTGTGTGTGTGTGTGGTGTGTGTGTGTGTGATTTTCACACAGGGTCTGAAAGGTTTGGAATTGTTTTTGTGCATTAATAATTTGAATTGTCATTGGAAAACTACATTTTGTATTTCCCTGGGTCTCTGAGTGATATGGAAATTGGTTCATTCATTTGAAACCTTTGTTTGTGATAGATATTCCCCAAAAAAAACAGAAATCAGGAAGGGGGCGTGCACTTTTTCACGGCACTGTATCAAAGTGATTGTTTTTTACTGTAGTTTTAAATCGGTGCACATGTACGTAGCCAATTACTTTCGTCCACCTAAAAGTTAAGCCTAAATATATTTTTGAACTTCTCCCTGATGAATGTTCTTATTAAATACAAGATTATGTTCCAAGTCCCAACCTTCTCATTGTTCGCTAACATCTACCAGAGAAATGATCTCACTGGCCTTGCTTTTCAATCTTTCAATTAGCCGTTGGCACCCTGAGAGAATTCTGCTTTGCCGAGAAGCCTATCCTCCAATCTGGCTCTGCTTCCCAAAGTTTGGAACAAGAAGAGCTGCCTTTCTTCCTGTCTGCTAGTGGTCTGGATGATGGGATTATGTGTAATTTTTCTGTTTACTGGGGGGACTAGCAAACGATTGCGTGAAATGGAAACATTTGTTTTGTTCATGCCATTAATCTGTGAGGTTGTCAAAAAATATAGTTTGGTGGTAAGACCTGCCCTCCTCAGGAAAAAAAAAATGTCGATCTCAGCCATATAAGAAAAACTATGGTATGATGGAAACAGGTAAGAAACACTACAGATAGCCCACACTTACTATATATTTGGTATGAATACACAAAAACAGCAGATGCATTCGTGTATAGATAAATGATAGAGGAAACTGAGGGGAGGAGATGCAGGTAGAACAACAGTGCTGTGAAAAAGTATTTGGTCTTTTCTTGCGTCTCACACAGAAAAGTTTCAAATCATCAAACCAATTTTAATCACTTAGAGACAACCCAATGAAATACAAATTGCAGTTTTCAAATGCCAATTAAATTTATTAAGGCACAGAAAAAATCCCTCTGAAAAAGTAATTACCCACTGAACCTAAAAACGGATTCTGCCACCCTTGGCAGCAATAACTGAAATCAAGTATTTGCAATAAGTGAGTCTTTCACATTCCTCTGGAGGAATTTTGTCCCGCTCTTCTTTGCAGAATTGTTTCATTGCAGCCAAATTGAAGAGTTATTGAGCATTAACTGCCTGTTTAAGGTCACACCACAGCATCTCAATTGGATTTAAATCAGGGCTTTGACTTGGCCACTCCAAAACTTTTTTTTTTTTTTTTTTTTTTTGCCATTCAGAAGTGGACGTGCTGGTGTGTTTCGGATCGTTGTCTTACTGCATGATCCAACACTGCTTGAGTTTGAAGCCACAAACTGATGGCCAGATATTCTCCTCCAGGATTTTCTGGTACACATCAATCACAACAAGTGGTCCTGGTCCTTAGGTAGCAAAACAGCCCCAGACCTTCACACTGCAACCACCATGCTTCACTGTTGGCATAATGTTCTTTTTATCAAATGCTGTGCTATTCTTATGCTCGATGTAACAGGCCAAGCACCTTCCAAAAAATTCAAATTTTGACTTGTCAGTTGACAGAATTTTTCTCCAAAATTCTTGAGGATCATCAAGATGCTTTATGGTAAATGTGAGACGAGCCTTTGTGTTCTTTCCTGACAGCAGGGGTTTTCGCCTGGGAACCCTCCCATGAATGCAATTTTTGGCCAATATCTTTCTTATAGTAGAGTCATGAACACTAACCTTAACTGAGGCCAGCAAAGCCTGCTGGTCTGTAGATGTTGTTGGAGGTTATTTTGTGACCTCCTGGATGAGTCATTAGCGAACTGTTGGAGTAATTTTAGTTGGTCGTCCACTCCTGGGATGGTTTGCCACTGTTTCCAGTTTTCTCCATTTGTGGAAAATTGCTCTGACTGTGGTTCACTGGAGCCCCAAAGCCTTGGAAATGGCTCTGTAACCTTTTCCAGACTCACCTTTTCCAAATGTATTGTTAGTCAGAGTGACATTGTAATTAAACAAGGGTGGGGTGCAATTACATTTTCACAAAGGGTCACAAATGTTTTGATTTTTTTTTTTTTTTTTTTTTTTTTTTTTTTGGTCTTACTAAATGGAACCGTTATTTGAAAAATGCACTTTGTATTTCCTTGGATTGTCTCTGAGTGATAATAAAATTGGTCTCATGATTTGAAACCTTCTGTGTGTTAGACAGATATGCAAAAAAAAAAAAAACTGTTTATAGTACAGCCAATAAATAATGAAGGTAAGAATGGTTGGCTTGGTAAAGGAAACAAGACAAATTATAAATAATGAGATATGAGGCCCCTTCTTGAGAAGACTGCTTAGTCTCCAAGCTACTCCTCCTGCTAAATTTGAATGTATTTTTATGCGTCAACTGATTAGCCCATTCAAACTCTCATTCACTTAAGGGGAAATACATTTTTGGTTTGCGTTTCCTTTCTGCAGAATGAATGAATGATAATGGTATTATTCTTGTGGATCTTGGCTGCATGCTTTTGGGTCAAAGTAAAGTGAACAAAAAGGGAAGTTGGAGTTCTGAAAATAGAATATGCAGCGATTCTAAAGTAGGTTCTCTCAATTTCACAAAGATGTTTGAAATTATGTTGTGTTGCCTATTATTTCCCTCTTGTGTCATGGTTTTGCTGGCGTATGCCCTCCGTAACATACACTGCACACTCAAATGGTTCATGCATTACCGTGCACATTTTATGCGTTTATACATTTTTATTCATATTTGCAATGTTGACTTGGCATCAAATGCCAAGTGGCCTGTATTGCTTCATTCTTTTTGGTGCTTCTTTCACTCCGCCAAGGTCCACCCTAGATGACCTCATAACAACCTACCCATTCTTAGCCCTTCTTTTAGCTTCTTCTTCTTCTTTTCCTTTCGGCTTGTCCCGTTAGGGGTCGCCACAGCGTGTCATCTTTTGCCATCTTAGCCTATCTCCTGCATCTTCCTCTCTAACCCCAACTGCCCTCATGTCTTCCCTCACCACATCCATAAACCTTCTCTTTGGTCTTCCTCTCGCTCTTTTGCCTGGGAGCTCCATCCTCAGCACCCTTCTACCAATATACTCACTCTCTCGCCTCTGAACATGTCCAAACCATCGAAGTCTGCTCTCTCGAATCTTGTCTCCAAAACATCCAGCTTTGGCTGTCCCTCTAATGATCTCATTTCTAATCCTATCCAACCTGGTCACTCCGAGCGAGAACCTCAACATCTTCATTTCTTTTCTGCCACCTCCAGTTCAGATTCCTGTTGTTTCTTCAGTGCCACTGTCTCTAATCCGTACATCATGGCCGGCCTCACCACTGTTTTGTAAACTTTGCCCTTCATCCTAGCAGACACTCTTCTGTCACATAACACACCAGACACCTTTGCCAGCTGTTCCAACCTGCTTGGACCCGTTTCTTCACTTCCTGACCACACTCTCCATTGCTCTGTATTGTTGACCCCAAGTATTTGAAGTCATCCACCCTCGCTATCTCTTCTCCCTGTAGCCTCACTCTTCCCCCTCTACTTTTCTCATTCACGCACATATATTCTGTTTTACTTCGGCTAATCTTCATTCCTCTCCTTTCCAGTGCATGTCTCCATCTTTCCAATTGTTCCTCTGCATGCTCCCTGCTTTCACTGCATATGACAATATCATCTGCGAACATCATGGTCCAAGGGGATTCCAGTCTAACCTCATCTGTCAGCCTATCCATTACCACTGCAAACAGGAAGGGGCTCAGAGCTGATCCCTGATGCAGTCCCACCTCCACCTTAAATTCCTCTGTCACACCTAAGGCACACCTCACCATTGTTCTGCTGCCATCATACATGTCCTGTACTATTTTAACATACTTTTCTGCCACACCAGACTTACGCATGCAGTACCACAGTTCCTCTCTTGGTACTCTGTCATGAGCTTTCTCTAGATCCACAAAGACACAATGTAGCTCCTTCTGACCTTTTCTGTACTTTTCCTCTAGTATCCTCAAGGCAAATAATGCATCTTTGGTACTCTTTCTAGGCATGAAACCATACTGTTGCTCGCAGATACTTACTTCTGTCCTGAGTCTAGCCTCCACTACTCTTTCCCATAACTTCATTGTGTGGCTCATCAACTTTATTCCTCTATAGTTCCCACAGCTCTGAACATCCCCTTTGTTCTTAAAAATGGGAACTAGAACACTTTTCCTCCATTCTTCAGGCATCTTTTCGCCCGCTAGTATTCTGTTGAATAAGTTGTTCAAAAACTCCATAGCCATCTCTCCAAATTGCTTCCATCCTATACCTCTACCGGTATGTCATCAGGACCAACTGCCTTCCCATTTTTCATCCTTTGTAATGACTTTCTGACTTCCCCCGTAGTAATCATTTCCACTTCCTGGTCCTTCACTCTTGCCTCTTCAACTCTTCCTTCTCTCTCATTTTCTTCATTCATCAACTTCTCAAAGTATTCTTTCCATCTATTTAGCACACACTACCGGCACCAGTCAACACTTTCCATCTCTATCCTTAATCACCCTAACCTTCTGCACATCCTTCCATCTCTATCCCTCTGTCTGGCCAACCTGTAGAGATCCTTTTCTCCTTCTTTCGTGTCCAACCTGGTGTACATGTCTTCATATGCCTCTTGTTTAGCCTTTGCCACCTCTACCTTTGCCCTACGTCGCATCTCGATGTACTCCTTTCGCCTCTCCTCAGTCCTCTCAGTATCCCACTTCTTCTTCGCTAATCTCTTTCCTTGTATGACTCCCTGTATTATGGGGTTCCACCACCAAGTCTCCTTCTCCCCTTTCCTACCAGATGACACACCAAGTACTCTCCTGCCTGTCTCTCTGATCACCTTGGCTGTCGTCGTCCAGTCTTCCGGGAGCTTCGGTTGTCCATCGAGAGCCTGTCTCACATCTTTCCGGAAGGCCGCACAACATTCTTCCTTTCTCAGCTTCCACCACATGGTTCTCTGCTCTACCTTTGTCTTCTTAATCTTCCTACCCACCACCAGAATCATCCTACATACTACCATCCTATGCTGTCGAGCTACACTCTCCCCTACCACTACTTTACAGTCAGTAACCTCCTTCAGATTACATCGTCTGCACAAAATATAATCTACCTGCGTGGTTCTACCGCCGCTCTTGTAGGTCACTATATGTTCCTCCCTCTTTTGGAAATAAGTGTTCACTACAGCCATCTCCATCCTTTTTGCAAAGTCCACCACCATCTGCCCTTCAAAGTTCCTTTCCTGGATGCCGTACTTACCCATCACTTCTTCATCGCCCCTGTTTCCTTTACCAATATGTCCATTACAATCTGCACCAATCACAACTCTCTCGCTGTCTGGGATGCTCAGAACTACTTCATCTAGTTCCTTCCAGAATTTCTCTTTCAACTCTAGGTCACATCCTACCTGTGGTGCATAGCCGCTAACCACATTATACATAACACCCTCAATTTCAAATTTTAGTCTCATCACTCGATCTGATACGCTTTTCACCTCCAAGACATTCTTAGCCAGCTCTTCCTTTAAAATAACCCCTACTCCATTTCTCTTCCCATATACTCCGTGGTAGAATAATTTAAACCCTGCTCCCAAACTTCTAGCCTTACTACCTTTCCACCTGCTCTCTTGGATGCACAGAATATCAACCTTTCTCCTAATCATCATGTCAACCAACTCCTGAGCTTTTCCTGTCATAGTCCCAACATTCAAAGTCCCTACACTCAGTTGTAGGCTCTGTGCATTCCTCTTTTTCTTCTGACGCTGGATCCGGTTTCCTCCTCTTCTTTGTCTTCGACCCACAGTAGCTGAATTTCCACCGACGCCCTGCAGGTTAGCAGTGCCGGGGGCGGGCGTTGTTAACCCGGGCCACGACCGATCCGGTATGGGATTCTTTAGATGAACGCTCATATTTGTTTGGCACAGTTTTTACGCCGGATGCCCTTCCTGACGCAACCCTCTGCATTTATCCGGGCTTGGGACCGGCCGACAGATTGCACTGGTTTGTGCCCCCATAGGACTGCATTGTGAAATGTGGAGTGATAGATGGATTATCAACTCTAAATGGATTATCACTGTGGTGTGCATTCCACTTTCCTCTTCTCCCCACAACTCCTTAAACCGTGGTGCTGCTCCACTTCTTCCCATGAACAAGTCTGTAACATTTTTGCACTGGTTTGTGCCCCCATAGGGCTGCATTCTTAGCCCTTCTTTTAGCAACACCCTTGAATCCAAATCCAGCAGGTATAACTGATTGAAAATTGACCATAGCACTAAGAGCCTGACCAGTTATGGTAGTAAGAGCCATATGTTTAATCGTAACAAGAGTAAACCTTCACGACATCATGTACATTCCATTGGGCTCCAGTCCGCCAGACTAGAATCACATTTTCATGTCAGTGGTGATTGTGCTGTAATAAATGGTCATCAGGGACATCTGATTCTGATGCCTCCCGGACGCTTCCCTGGTGAGGTGTTCTGGGAACATCTCACCGGAAAGAGACCCCGGGGACGACCCAGGACATGCTGGAGATACTATGTCTCTTGGCTGGCTTGGGAATGCCTCGGGATCCCTCCAGAAGAGCTGGAATAAGTGGCTGGGGAAAGGGAAATCTGGGGATCCCTACTGCAGCTACTTCTACCACGACCCGACCTGGAAAAGCGGTAGAAAATGGATGATGAATGTTATGTAATTATTTACTTTTCCCCTCTAAAAACATTCTACTGTTGGACTGATAAAGTCTGATTCTCAATAAAGTTAAATTATAATACTAAGAAACCACAGCAAAAGCCTAAAATCTCCACTGTGACACAGTAAAACTGTTCCGGCATAAAAGGAATACAGATACTCCTTGACCGAAAACCCAAACAAGACTAAAAAACAAAACAAAACAAATGTTACCCCAATGCAAATTGGCTTAAAATAGTAAACACATGAAAAGAATGGAAATCTGTGCACAAGAACTAAGGTTATATAATTGTTTGTTTTTATTTTGTTTAATTAAATCTCTATCCTCAGATCAGCAATGTAGATGTCACAAAAAATAATTGTTGAATACAGTTAATGACATTTACATTTTAAAACATCTTTTTAACTAAATCAAATTTGTCATTTTGAATGTATTTGAAACAGTACATCCCACCAGTCATTACTTTTTGTCATCATTGAACTATTTGTAGAAAATATGGTAAACAAACTGAAAAAAGCCTCAATGAATTCTTGTGTTGCAGGGACAAACATAGTTTGATATATGCAACCAGTGCACGCAGACATCACATGTAAACGTGGGGAATGAGAATTAATGAGAAATGTGCAGTTATTGGCATTACTTTGTTTATCCTTTGATGGTGACACCCTGTAAACTTAGTGTAGTCCTACACGCACTGATTTTCTGAGACGTTGAGCTCCTAAGACCACCTATGTTTGTCAATCCTTTACAGTATGTAAAACAAAACCCTTTTTTTTATATTGGCAAAGAGAACCTGCCAGCCGCTATCAGCCATGAACTTTCAGTGAAACTTGAGAGGCTAAGGTTTCGCGATGACATTTTATTCTTTCACCGCTGAAGAGGTACACTTTTTTTTTAACTTGTATGCGTACATTTCATCTCAGAAAACACAACATAAATTAAAACTTATCATGCATTCAAATGACATAGTTGCTCATGATTCCCTTGTAATAGGCAGTTATTCAAGACATGATGATTTTGGCACCCAGTTTAGACCCCCACACCTGTGAATTTAGCATCACTTGCATAGTCATTACCAGGGTCCAAAAAATTTATGTTTTTGAATCAAGTTGTCTAGTTGATGGAAAAAAAAAATCATCTGGCCAAGCATATTTGTACTGACCAAATTGTTCAATCATTTTACATAGGATTGTACAATATGTCAAAAAATATCATTGTGATCATGGCATGTGTACACAGTATGTGAACAGCCCCACATATTTCTATGATTATGGTATTATTTTTATGCAAACGGGCTCTCAGAACACCATTAAAGAGCAGCAATAAGATAAAAGAGACAAAATCGTTTTACTTAAGAGCCATAAAATCTGGCATACCTTTTGCTGACACAGTCCTTGTGTCACAGCATTGCGCCCTCCGTGGGATTATACAGTGCAGCCAGTGTTGAAAAATATAACACAAATTTGAAGGCCCAAGTGTTTTTTGAGGTACAAGATGCAAAATTGTTGTCCGATTTTGATGGCACCTACACATATGGCACATTGGGTAGTTATTGCATTGTTTCAGGTTGCTTTGGAGACGCCGCCATCCAACAAATGTGTACTTTCGGACCTCTGTCACTGAGGTGATGGCAGGGTGCTGAGGACCCAGCAGGGTCCCAGGACAGCAGAGTCTACAAGGGATGCAAGCTGAGTAGCCGCAGTTTCGTTTTACTCCCGCTACTTGCAAACGCAAGGGGAGCAGGAAAAAGGATGTATATGCTATTATAAAGCACATTCATGTCATGTCATGTTAGAGCGAGCTCTGCTCCAGTATCACTGGCTCCAAGAAACAAGCCACTGCATACTGATTGGCGCATACATGTTTGTGTACATGAGTGCCAACATTTACTCGCCATGTTGAGTCTCGCTCTGAGATTCTCTGACCAAACATTTTAGTTGCATTTGGCTCCTGGCAAATGTTAATTTCAGACCCTGCCCTGTTATAAGCAAGTGACTTTACAGGTTAAGTTCCTGCAAAATTGTTCAGTGCCTAAATGATATATACATATTTTGCGTGGCTGATCCATTTGGCTGTTTTATTGATGTATAGATAAGTGGTATTTTAGGACGCAGGGATTTCTGTGACATCAACACTGTTTATTGACGAATGTGGGCTAAAGCTGCTGAGTAAGGCATGCCTAAATCATGGAATGTCTCAATGTGTCTTCAAAGAAAACTCTTGTTGATCTCTGACACCCTGATGACTTTAACATGCAAAGATGTCAGGGTAGTCTGGTAAAAAGGGTGTTCTGCCTCTGTATGTCCCTCTCATCAACTCGGTTTCTGACTCTTTACTAAACCTTTCTCATCCCTTGTTTCTCCTCTCACATTTTTCCCACAGTGAGTGCGCCTTAAACTCTTATGATGTATTCTAAGATTCTTTCGACCTGTGAAATATGAGGGGTTGTCGCTGCTGTTCAGCATAAATGTCTGCACAATCTGCTTTCGTCTGGACCACAGCAGCCGAACCAGGATGTGTCATTTCTAGCTATTACTGTCTTTTTTTGACTATGCGCGTGTGTGTGTGTCCATGATATATGTGTACACTTTCCCAGTTGAAGAAGTAGACAATACTGTCCAGTTAAATGGGTTTGTACTCAAAGATCTTACATTTTCTCATTAATTGCATCCATCCATTCAACCATTTTATATGCAGTCATATCTCAAACTCTGATCACTAGCCATGGACAGACTGAATTTGTTCAACTTTGAAATAAAAAAAAAACCATTGGGAATCATTTCTTACTGAGTCCAAAATATTGTCGTCGTAAAACATTTATTTCCTCTACAATATATGTTTTAAGAGACAATTTAATGTTTGTGTCATACAAATATCAGCAGGTGTTAAACACGCCAATAATACTCTGTAAGAAACAGTCAATCACAGTAAATGGCTGCACAGTTTTTGCAAAAGGTTGCTAAATAGTCTTTCTGTGATACAGTCAAGGTAATGTGACTGTAATAAATTAGGAATAACACCATCCATTCATCCATTTTCTTAGCCGCTTATCCTCACGTTACACGGGATCGCGGGAGTGCTGAGGCCTACTCCACCTGTCATCGGGCAGAAGGCAGTGTACACCCTGAATTGGTTGCCAGCCAATCACAGGGCGCATGGAGACAGACAACAGTCGCACTCACGATCACAACTAGGTGCAATTTAGAGTGTCCAATTAATGTTGCATGTTTTTGGGATGTCTAAGGAAACCAGAGTGCCCGGAGAAAACCTACACGGGCACAGCGAGAACATGCAAACTCCGCACAGGGGAGGCCGGGATTGATCCCGGGTCCTCAGAACTGTGAGGCCAACGCTCTACAGCTGCTCCACCATGCTGCCTGAAGTTACAACATATGAAATCAAACTATAACTAGTAATATTTCTAAAGATTGCTAAATAAAACTTTTTACTTGTCCATATTGTAAACTTGGTCTTTGACTGTTATAGCACTAAAACACATCGTAACTTGACACATTTGTTTGGATACTGACTTTTCACTCCCTTCTGTTGCATTTTTCTTCATCTTTGTCTTTATCTTTGCGGTAGTCTTTTGTGCTAGATTTGGGAAACAGCATTTTAAAACCAAAACTTTTCTGAGGTTGCAAGGCTAACCACGGCCTACGTCATATGTAGTCTATTGGTTTTATTTAATTTACAATTACTAGCTTATGTGCCCTGCGACTTACTGGCTACTCGTTCAGGGTGTAGTCCACCTTTCGCACCGAAGTGGACTGGGATAGGCTCCAGCACTCCCACAACCGCTGTCAGGGTAAGTGGCTTGGAAAAGTTAACAATATAAGTGAACAGTATACATGTATATATACTTTGTTACGACAACAAACTTGCTGATGAATGAATTGAAAACTCTCAAACTGTTGTTTGAATCCAGTGTAATTTGCATTTTTCTTCCTCTTCTCCAGAATCCCGTCCCCTTTCCATTCCTATGAAGGTAATGCCTGACACCAAAGCAGTAGAGTCATCGGGAACGTCAGAGGAACAAATGAAAGAGCTCATTGGCCAGGCATGGGATTCTCTTAAACGCCTAACTCTACAGGTAACAAACCACACTCTGCTATTCTACTGTACGTTTGTAGCATTATGACCAGTGATGGTATAAAATCGTGATTTCACAGTTTTGGGTGCATGACACAAAATTTTCACAGGATTCCATCAGTTTTAGGGAAAAACCAGCACACGCACAGTGTAAACAAGTCACTCAATCGAAAGTGATTTATTTTGCCTGTCTTGCATTGTTTAAAACTAGATATGTTGTTCTGCAGCTGCAGCGCCTCACATTATCTAGAAGAAACAATCACAATTGTCTGGCTTCTGCTGGATGACAAGTTGACATTGTGGTTTGTGTTCAGAGGGGGGTTGAGAGGGGAGAGACTGCTTTATCGGGATAGAACCCACACAAGCACGGGAAGGACATCTTCCTTACAGGAAGCTGAGATTTGAATGGTCAGCCTCACCTTAAATATAGTTTAAAAAAAAAAAAAAGTAAAAGTTGTAAAGACTTAAATTGCTGTGTTGAAGACAAAAACATACTGAACCAATTCTAATAAAATGTTACCTTATGATTATCCTTACCTTGAAAAAAACTTTAGCCCATTTTACCTGCAAGCAACGTAAGCGTTTTCAGTTTATGAGGAAGACTATCATCTTCTGTTAAAGATCCACTTGGAGTTTCACTTTCAGTTTGCTCAGTTTTTTTTCTGTATTGACAGTGTCTTCGGGTGGGCTTATTTGAATTTTCATTTTATTTGATGTGCCACGCTATGCTGACGCCAACCCTGCCTGTAAACTTAATTCGTCAAAATGTGATGGACCGGTAGGAAACATACTGTCATCCGTGGTGAAATGTGGACCAAACTCAACTGCATCTCAGGAAGTTATCGGCCCATTATATCCACAGACCGTCACGGCTACTGGGATAGACTCTTAGAAAAAAAAAATGGCAAAATTGCACCATGGACTACATTTTGGGCAAACAGAGCTCCTTTGGTCCCAGGCATGTAATATGAATGTAACCTAAATAACTGAATGTATTTTACCTGTGGTTGCCAGATTCATTGCGTTCGTTCTGATGTGTTGCCAGATCCGTTTTTTTGGTGCTTTTTTTTTGGGGTCGGAATGCCTTGCAGTGGTGGAGAATATAGTGTTTTTATTCAATTTTGAATGAGTTTATAAAAGATAGAAGCAATTTCTCATCCGATTTATAGAAAAGATGTGAGAAGACTTTTAGTATTAAAATGGCTTTTTAGGTGAGTCTAAACAATGTAATTGCAAGTTAATGTTAAATGTATAGAAAGAGCCAATGATGCAAATCCAACAGGATTTACCAATTCCATTTAATTCTCATTACTGGGACCAAACAAACATGAAAGAGTGAATGACGTCTGTAAATTTGGAGGGAAAAAAACCCTACAATTACGCAGGTCTCATGTCAAGCCATTAAGCTGTTTACAGTACATCCTCAAAAGTTAACTCAACCTTCTAATAGTTTGCCGAGCCCATCATTACCTTCACTTTCCTCTGTCCCCTTTGGCTGTACAACTGGGACCACACCGAGCACAGGAGTTATTGGAAAACAGCCTACATCGTTAACATGGAGGTAGAACTGAACCAAACCGACAACCTTGACAGCTTGTACCCTAAGCCACCATTATCTCAAAAGACAAAAATAGAATACCTTTTGGATTAGTGCATGCAGCAATTGGTTTGTTGCATCTTTTACAAGAGAGTACCAAAAAAATACCTTGAAAAGAAAATTGTGTTTATCTATTTGAAAAAGTGTTTGGTTTTTTTTCACTGCAGCTTTTGAGAACCATTAATTTTGTTAAATATAAGGGCATTTGACAGCTGGTTATGATGTACAGACGGCTATAAATATTGGCACAATGGTCATCTATATCGCTGTAGACATCACCACAATAGATTTTAAATGAAAGGAACACAATATGCTTTAACAGCAAATTTTCAACTATAATTTGATTATCAAATCAGACGAAGAATGTAGGAACTACAACAGTTGGTTTCAATGTGCTTCCCCTTTTTTTAAGGGACAGAAGGTAATGGGACCGATTAATAATCAAAAATCAAAGTTTCACTGTTTAATACTTGATGGCAAATCCTTTGAAATGAATTTCAAGCTAAAGATTGCAATGCATAATCACTGCCAGACGTTGGATTTCATCTCTGGTGATGCAACTTCCTTCAGTTCCTTCTTGTTCTTGGTGCATTTTCTCATGATTTTTATCTACTGCAAGTGAAATCCATTCTTGCACTATGCTTCATGTCATTTTCCATTTTGCACCGTGAAATGTTGTCGAAGCCTCAACACCGGTTATTGTCATTTTTATAACAAAATGATGACAAAATGTGTAAATTGTACATTTGTAATATTTTTAGATTAGCTTTGTCCTGGTCTCCTGCGAGCTCTCTTATTCGTCACCTAAGATAGTACTTGAATCAGTATTTCTGAATGTGGAAGTTCGTTACACATAACCCCTTTTCGCCAACTGATTGTGTCAATTGGGAGAGGTTTGAGTTTATTTCCTCTGGTTGAGCTAAGAGCTTTTGCAACAGTATCTTTTCTTCTAGCTGTGAAATGGTGGGAGTGGACCAGCTTTACAGGGCATGTAATACATGGGCATGTAATACTACACAATGTTGTGTTTTCGGTTTGTTTGTGTGTGAATGCGCGTGCGTGTGTGTGCGCGCGGGCGTGTTTGTGTGTGTCTGCGTGAGTGTGTTTGTGTACGGTCCTTACATGTACCATTTAAAAAAAAAAAAAAAAAAAAAACTACACGTTACCTTGCCTTATGTGGTGAGTGGGTTTACATATAAAAGGTGATGGTTCAGCCATGGCTCCCTGGGTTGTCCTCTGATTTTGAGCAGTGCAGTTGAGCTGGGGGACACCACGGAATCCCTTGGAGGTAAGTATTCTGTTAGCGAGACCCTTCTCATGTGGGCCACTGCGCCCATCATCTCCTTTTGGCTAGATGGACTGTGGTTATCCATCCCCATGGTACTGGCACCTCAATTCCAGGACATCTTTGACATTTATTGTGCATCCAAGACAGTTTAAATTCACTTACATGTCTCCACAGACATACTAATGGGCCTCAGTTGCTTCTTGTGAGGCCACTCCCTACAACTGCGATGCTGTAATCAACTCTTCTGACTTGATGTCCCCTCACTTGCACTCCATTTCTACAGATTTTTAAAATGCACATAGCTACTTCCACCACACTCCAGGTCAGCGATCTTTGTCCTCCTTTTTTCCCCTCTTGTCCATCCTGTTCTGCTGTAACTAGCTGATATCTCGGAAGGGATAATGGATGCAGTTTGGAATTTTTTTTTTAATTTGGAAAGTTGCACCAATAACTAGTCTGTAAATTAAACATTTCACATAAAACTGAGATTTATCTTGTTCCTTTCAATAATAGACTGTTGGTCTATATTCTGTAGTACCCTGGAATAGGATTTTGTTTTTATTTGTGACTGAATGTGAAGCTTCTTCTTCAAAGTGCAATGCTAATTTCACTTTTATTTTATTCAGTCAAGATTAACTAAATGTAGGTTGTTTGCATCATTATTTTTTGCTTCAGCACTGATACACCATAAGACGATGTTATTACTTTAGTTGGTTTGGACCACTGCTGGATGAGATTTATATTCATATGAACAGATACCATGTTGGAATACTTATACTCATTTTGGGAATGCATTTTTTTTCCTTCTTAAAGCATTGGCAAGGTATCGGATTGGAACTCACCATCAGAAGATAAATGAAAAAAAACAAGTGACTCGGACTCAAACACGGGTGCAAAAAAAAACATGATTTGGCAATCCCTATAAAAAAAAAAACTGTGACAGGGATGTCAATTCCTTATTTATTGATTGATTTATTGCAACTCTGACAGGCCCAGTTTCCTACTAAACTGTATGGATATATTTCTGCTTGAATGCCACTGCACAACCTTAATTCGATTACTGGTGATGTCTCTCATTATGCGTAGTGGATGAGACATTCAGCCAAATCCAAGAATACGTTTTTAGCCTAGATTTATTTTACAGGCCATTCCAATGTACAGTATTTAAGTGCATTTTCTTTTAATCAGTTAAATTATACATTTGAATCTAATTGTCTATATGTTCCACATGTTGGGAGAAAAAAGTACACAACTGATCTATAGTGTTGGGGAAAATTTTGTGTGTTTGACAAGCATTTCCATACTCTGCCACACCAGGCACTGGCACACGCATAACCACACCGAATTATTTGTGGAAAAGTATGTTGCTGAGTGAACAAGCACACACCTCATTTAGTTGTGTGTGTATATCACAGGAGACTATACAGTATTTTGGCTATACAGTTATGTCTCTGATGCACCAATTTTTTACATCTCCAGCTTCTGTATAAGCCTGAACCAGATAAATGGTATGGCTGGATGTTTTGATAGATGAATGGACTGTGAGTAGTAAGTAAGTAAGTAAGTTTCTTTCGGCTTGTCCCTTTCGGGGTCACCACAGCGTGTCATCTCAGATGAATGCACATATATGTTTGGCATGAGTAGAATCACAAAAAAAAATTGACTTTATAGTTAAAATAGGCTTTACAGTTAGAGAAGCAAGTTACTCCCTTGACGGACCTTTTAATGACATGACTGATACATTCTGTTGACATGTACACATTAGTTGAATTACCACAAGGGTTTGTCTTCATAGATTAGATAAGAATTCTCGCCTCGTTACAGTTTCCATATCCAGTTTGTGAAATTCAATCTTTAGCCAAACTGTTTACCTTTGCAAAGCAAGATAAAAATATCTTTCCTTTGTTTGTTTCGCAACTGGGACTTTACAGTTTATCTATTATATCACCAGATTTTTGGAGTCTGTCTTGTGTTAAATTATGCCTAAATGCAATTACAGTATATTTTTGATGACCAGTTCTGTATTTTTACATAAAACTGCCTACACATTTTGAGCCTGTAGATGTCAACATTGTGGAATTAATTTTTATTCTCAAGAGAGAGGCTTTCTTTTTTTTTTTTTTTTTAAACGATGTTTACTTGAGAATTTCCCAAATGTTCATCTCATGCCTGCCTATTCCTCCCTTGGTTTCTTTCCTTTCATCTCTTATACTTTTTCATGTTTGCTCACAGAGGACACCGATGTTCCCACCCATGATAATAGTTGCTTGTGATCAGGACTGTTAATTCATCTTGGGAATTTACCAATAATTCCTTCTATATAACACATGAATGTGTTCAATGTTGGCAAAGCAGCATGTTGAACCCAAAACTAAAATGGGATTTACTTCAACAAAAGACTGTTGCCATAGAAAAATGTAGTAACTGTGCTCCTTGCAGCTGGTATTCATTAATGAGTAGGATTTTTATTTATGGACAAAATGCAGAGGCATCAAAGGTAAAGTAATGAAAATGAGAAGGAAGTTGAGATGATAGGAAGGATTAACATACACTGTGGTGACTTTTAAGGATGAAGTCGATGGAGAGATAGAAGTGGACTGTACTGTGTTTTTGGTGTTGCTCCGATTGAGCAAGTCGGATGTTTTCCATGAACAGGATTTGACCCTCAGCTGGAACATTTTCTGCAGGCCCATTACTTCATCTTCTACAACATCCCTCCATTTTATCATCCCTGAATTCAACATCTCATCGTCATCATCAAGAAAATCTTAGTTTCTAAAAGATTTGTAATCATAATAAATAGCACTTTGAAACATTTGAATGATTGCAGAATCAGATGGTCTTAAACGACGAGGATATTTGCTTTTGAATTTATCATTTTAATTTACACACATTTTATTAATTAAAACAAGTGCAATAACAAAATTATAACCAGTGCATATGTACAGTGCCTTGTGAAAGTATTTGGCCCACTTGAACTTTTCAACCTTTCGCCACATTTCAGGCTTCAAACATCTTCTTCTTTTCCTTTTGGCTTGTCCCATTAGGGGTCGCCACAGCGTGTAATTTTTTTCCATCTTAGCCTATCTTCTGCATCTTCCTCTCTAACCCCAACTGCCTTCATCTCTTCCCTCACCACATCCATAAACCTTCTCTTTGGTCTTCCTCTTGCTCTTTTGCCTGGCAGCTCCATCCTCAGCACCCTTCTACCAATATGCTCACTCTCTCGCCTCTGAACATGTCCAAACCATTGAAGTCTGCTCTCTCGAATCGTGTCTCCAAAACATCTAACTTTGGCTGTCCCTCTAATGGGCTCATTTCTAATCCTATCCAACCTACTCACTCCAAGCGAGAACCTCAACATCTTCATTTCTGCTACCTTGAGTTCTGCTTCGTGTTGTTTCTTCAGTGCCACAGTCTCTAATCCATACATCATGGCCGGCCTCACCATTGTTTTGTAAACTTTTTCCTTCATCCTAGCACAGACTCTTCTGTTACATAACACACCAGATACCTTCCGCTAGCTGTTCCAACCTGCTTTGACCCGTTTCTTCACTTCCTTACCATAGTCACCATTGCTCTGGATTGGTGACCCTAAATATTTGAAGTCCTCCACCCTCGCTATCTCTTCTCCCTGTAGCCTCACTCTTCCCCCTCTACTTTTCTCATTCACGCACATATATTCTGTTTTACTTCGGCTAATCTTCATTCCTCTCCTTTCCAGTGCATGTCTCCATCTTTCCAATTGTTCCTCTGCATGCTCCCTGCTTTCACTGCATATGACAATATCATCTGCGAACATCATGGTCCAAGGGGATTCCAGTCTAACCTCATCTGTCAGCCTATCCATTACCACTGCAAACAGGAAGGGGCTCAGAGCTGATCCCTGATGCAGTTCCACCTCAAATTATTCTGACACACCTACGGCATATCTCACCATTGTTCTGCTGCCCTCATACATGTCCTGTACTATTTTAACATACTTTTCTGCCACACCAGACTTACGCATGCAGTACCACAGTTCCTCTCTTGGTACTCTGTCATAAGCTTTCTCTAGATCCACAAAGACACAATGTAGCTCCTTCTGACCTTTTCTGTACTTTTCCACTAGTATCCTCAAGGCAAATAATGCATCTTTGGTACTCTTTCTAGGCATGAAACCATACTGTTGCTCGCAGATACTTACTTCTGTCCTGAGTTGAGCCTCCACTACTCTTTCCCATAACTTCATTGTGTGGCTCATCAACTTTATTCATCTATAATTCCCACAGCTCTTAACATCACCTTTGTTCTTAAAACTTTTCCTCCTTTCTTCAGGCATCTTTTTGCCCACTAGTATTCTGTTGAATAAGTTGGTCAAAAACTCCACAGCTATCTCTCCAAATTGCTTCCATACCTCCACTTGTATGCCATCAGGACCAACTGCCTTTCCATTTTTCATCCTTTGTAGTGCCTTTCTGACTTCCCCCTTATTAACCATTGTCATTTCCTGGTCCTTCACACTTGCCTCTTCAACTCTTCCTTCTCTCTCATTTTCTTCATTCCTCAACTTCTCAAAGTATTCTTTCCATCTATTTAGCACACTACTGGCACCAGTCAACACATTTCCATCTCTATTCTTAATCACCCTTACCTGCTGCACATCCTTCCCATCTCTATGCCTCTGTCTTGCCAACCTGTAGAGATCCTTTTCTCCTTCTTTCGTGTCCAACCTGGTGTACATGTCTTCATATGCCTCCTCTTGTTTAGCCTTTGCCACCTCTACCTTTCCCCTACGCCGCATCTCGATGTAGTCCTTTCGCCTCTCCTCAGTCCTCTCAGTATCCCACTTCTTCTTCGCTAATCTCTTTCCTTGCATGACTCCCTGTATTTTGGGGTTCCACCACCAAGTCTCATTCTCCGCTTTCCTACCAAAATACACACCAAGTACTCTCCTGCCTGTCTCTCTGATTGCCTTGACTGTCGTAGTCCAGTCTTCCGGGAGCTTCTGCTGTCCATCGAGAGCCTGTCTCACCTCTTTCCGAAAGGCCGCACAACATTCTTCCTTTCTCAGCTTCCACCGCATGGTTCTCTGCTCTACCTTTGTCTTCTTAATCTTCCTACCCACCACCAGAGTCATCCTACACACCAACATTCCTATGATGTTGAGCTACACTCTCCCATACCACTACTTTACACTCAGTAATCTCCTTCAGAATACATCGTATGCACAAAATATAATCCACCTGCGTGCTTCTGCCTCCGCTCTTGTAGGTCACTATATGTTCCTCCCTCTTCTGGAAATAAGTGTTCACTACAGCCATCTCCATCCTTTTTGCAAAGTCCACCACCATCTGTTCCTCAAAGTTCCTTTCCTGGATGCCGTACTTACCCATCACTTCTTCATCGCCCCTGTTTCCTTTACCAATATGTCCATTGAAATCTGCACCAATCACAACTCTCTCACTGTCTGGGATGCTCAGAACTACTTCATCTAGTTCCTTCCAGAATTTCTCTTTCAACTCTAGGTAACATCCTACCTGTGGGGCATAGCCGCTAACCACATTATACATAACACCCTCAATTCCAAATTTTAGTCTCATCACTCGATCTGATACTCTTTTCACCTCCAAGACATTCTTAGCCAGCTCTTCCTTTAAAATAACCCGTACTCCATTTCTCTTCCCATCTACTCCGTGGTAAGAAAAATTTAAACCCTGCTCCGGAACTTCTAGCCTTACTCTCTTTGCTCTCTTGGATGCACAGAATATCAACCTTTCTCCTAATCATCATGTCAACCAACTCCTGAGCTTTTCCTGTCATAGTCCCAACATTCAAAGTCCCTACACTTAGTTGTAGGCTCTGTGCATTGCTTTTTTTCTTCTGACGATGGATCGGGTTTCCTCCTCTTCTTTGTCTTCGACCCACAGTAGCTGAATTTCCACCGACGCCCTGCAGGTACTTATATTTGTGAACCATTCCATTGTAGAGTTGGCTTTATGTTTTGGATCATTGTCCTGTTGGAAGATAAAACTCCAGCCCAGTCTCAGGTCTTTTGCAGACTCCAACAGGTTTTCTTCCAGAATGGTCCTGTATTTTGCTCCATTCAGATCAACAGCGAGTGGGACACAATCGTGCAGTGGAATGAAAAATTCTTCGGTATTTTAAACTTTTTTAAAAAATAAGACCTGAAAAGTGGGGTGTGCAATATTATTCGGCACCCTTACATTGATACTTTGCAGCACCACCTTTTGCTGCAATTACAGCTGCAAGTCACTTGGGTTTTATCTCTATAAGTTTTGCGCACCAAGACACTGAATTCTTACCCAATCTTCCTTGCAAAACAACTTGAGCTCACTCAGTGAGGTTCGTTGGAGAGTGTTTGTGAACAGCAGTCTTCAGCTCTGCCCACAGATTTTCGATTGGTTTCAGGTCTAGAATTTGACTTGGCCCCCTGGATATGTTTATTTGTGAACCATTCCATTGTAGAGTTGGCTTTATGTTTTGGATCATTGTCCTGTCGGAAGATAAAACTCCAGCCCAGTCTCAGGTCTTTTGCAGACTCCAACAGGTTTTCTTCCAGAATGGTCCTGTATTTTGCTCCATTCAGATCAACAGCGAGTGGGACACAATCGTGCAGTGGAATGAAAAATTCTTCGGTATTTTAAACTTTTTTAAAAAATAAGACCTGAAAAGTGGGGTGTGCAATATTATTCGGCACCCTTACATTGATACTTTGCAGCACCACCTTTTGCTGCAATTACAGCTGCAAGTCACTTGGGTTTTATCTCTATAAGTTTTGCGCACCAAGACACTGAAATTCTTACCCAATCTTCCTTGCAAAACAACTTGAGCTCACTCAGTGAGGTTCGTTGGAGAGTGTTTGTGAACAGCAGTCTTCAGCTCTGCCCACAGATTTTCGATTGGTTTCAGGTCTAGAATTTGACTTGGCCCCCTGGATATGTTTATTTGTGAACCATTCCATTGTAGAGTTGGCTTTATGTTTTGGATCATTGTCCTGTTGGAAGATAAATCTCCAGCCCAGTCTCAGGTCTTTTGCAGACTCCAACAGGTTTTCTTCCAGAATGGTCCTGTATTTTGCTCCATTCATCTTCACATCAATTTTAACCATCTTCCCTGTCGCTGCTGAAGAGAAGCAGGTCCAAACCATGAGGCTGACACACCATGTTTGACAGCAGGAATGGTGGGTTCAGGGTGATGAGCTGTGTTGCTTTTCCGTCAAACATATTGTTTTGCATTGTGCCCAAAATATTCGACCAGAGCACCTACTTCTACATGTTTGGTGTGTCTCCTTTTTGGTGTTGCTTGTGGCAAATTTTAAACGAGACATGGATATCTTTGAGAAATGGCTTTCTTCTTGCTACTCTTCCATGAAGGCCAGATTTGTGCAGTGTACGACTCATTGTTATCCTATGGACATACTCTCACTTCAGCTGTAGATCTCTGCAGTTCATCCAGAGGGATCATGGGCCTCTTGGCTGCATCTCTGATCAGTCTTCTCCTTGTTCAAGGTGAACGTTTCCAGGGACGGTTGGGTCTTGGTCGATGGTCTGATACTCCTTCCATTTCAATGTGATTGCTTGTGCAGTGCTCCTTGAGATGTTTAAAGCTTGGGGAATCTTTTTGTATCCAAATCCGTCTTTAAACCTCTCCACAACAGTATCTCGGACCTGCCTGGTTTGTTCCTTGGGCTTCATGATGGTCTCTGCTCTGTAAACAGAACCCTGAGACTATCACAGAGCAGGTGCATTTTTCCGAGACTTGATTACACACAGGTGGATTCTATTTATCATCATCAATCAACATTGGATCATTTAAAGATCCTCACTGAACCTCTAGAGTGAGTTTGCTGCACTGCAAGTAAAGGGGGGCGTATAATACTGCACGCTCCACTTTTCAGTTTTTTATTCAAGTATAAAATTCATCCATCCATCCATCTTCTACCACTTGCATGGGTTGGGTCATGGGGGAAGTAGCTTTAGGAGGGATACCCTGACTTCCCTTTCCCCAGCCACTTCTTCCAGCACTTCCGGAGCAATCCCAAGGCGTTCCCAAGCCAGCTGAGAGACATAGTCCCTCTAGCGTGTCCGGGGTCTCTTTCCTGTGGGACATGCGTGGAACACCTCACCAGGGACGCGTCCGGGAAGCATCTGAATCAGATGCCCCAGACACCTCATCTGGCTCCTCTCTATGCGGAGGAGCAGCGGCTCAACACTGAGCCCCTCCTGGATGACCCAGCTTCTCACCCTATCCCAAGGGAGATCCCGGACACCCTTCAGAGGAAACTAATTTCGACCGCTTGTATCCGGGATCTTGTTCTTTCGGTCACGACCCATAGCTCGTGCCCATAGGTGAGGGTAGGAACGTAGATCAACTCGTAAATTGAGAGCCTCATCTTTTGACTTAGCTCCCTCTTTACCACAATGGACTGATACAAAGTCCGCATCACTGCAGACACTGCACCAATCCGTCTGTCGATCTCCTGCTGCATTCTTCCCTCACTCGTGAACAAGACCTCAAGATACTTGAACTTCTCCACGTGGGACAGGATGACATCCCTGACCCGCAGAGGGGACGCCACCCTTTTCTGACTGAGGACCATGGTCTCAGATTTGGAGGCGCTGATTCTCATCTCAGACGCGTCACACTGAGCTGCGAAGCGCTCCAGTGAGAGCTGGAGATCATGGCTTGATGAAGCCAACAGAACCATATCTGCAGAGAGCAGAGATGCGATGCTGAGGCCACCAAACCGAACACACTCTACACCTCGGCTGCGCCTAGAGATTCTCTCCATAAAAGTTATGAACAATATCGGTGACAAAGGGCAGCCTTGGGGGAGTCCAACTCTCACCAGAAACGAGTCTGAATTATTGCCACCAATGTGGACCAAACTCTGACAGCGGTCATACAGGGACCGGACAGCTTGTATCAGGGGGTTCAGTACCCCATACTCCCGAAGAACCCCACACAGGACTCCCCAAGGGACACAGTCGAACGCCTTCTCCTTTCCACAAAACACATGTAGACTGGTTGCGCGAACTCCCATGCACCCTAAAGGTAACATGGGTCCCCCTTCCCATGGGCTCACCACCTGTGAGAGGCGCAATAGGGGTCGGGTGCAATGTGAGGTGGGCGGTGGCCAAAGGCAGGAACCTTGGTGATCCGATCCCCGGCTACAGAAAGTATAAAATATCCAATAAATTTCGTTCCACTTCACGCTTGCATCCCACTTGTTGTTGATTCTTGACAAAAAATGAAAATTTTATCTTTTGTTTTAAGCCTGAAATGTGGCGAAAGTTCAAGGAGGCCGAATACTTTCACAAGGCACTGTTCCTGCCAATAAATCAAATTAAACTCCATATTACAAATACATATATGTAAATTTGTAGACGCAGCTGTTAAAAAAATATCTATATGTAGGTCTCTGAATTGAGGGTGATAAATACCTATATACCTATATAAGATACACTTTAGAGTTCAATCCATCCATCCATTTTCTTAGCCGCTTATCCTTACAAGGGTCGCAGGAGTGCTGGAGCCTATCCCAGCTGTCAACGGGCAGGAGGCGGGGTACAACCTGAACTGGTTGTAAGCCAGTCACAGGGCACATGGAGACAGACAACAGTCATACTCACAATCACACCTAGGGGTAATTTATAGTGGCCAAATAATGGTGCATGTTTTTGGGATGTGGGAGGAAACCCATGCAGGCACAGGAGAACATGCAAATGCCACACAGGATTGAACCCGGGTGTTCACAACAGTGAGGCCAATGCTTTACAGCTGCGCCACCATGCTGCCCCTTTAGACCTCTAATCTGGTTTAAATTAAGGAAACTTTTTCACGTAAAGTACAGTACTGACACAAATGTATCACTCAATGAAACAAAAAAAATATTTAAATGTGTCTTTTGGAATCCTTGTGTGGGAGTTAATCTGGACGAGATTTGTGGCATGCATCCACACTTTGTCTTAGGGTGTAAGAAGATGAACCCTTGCCAAACACAGGTCTGGTCAGCTCAACTGAGGATTCCGTTTGGCTTGCTGTATTCCATCACACTTCATAAATCAGCGATGTACACTTCAACCCAAATCATCCCATCCATTTTCAGTACCTCTTGTCCTCATTAGGGTCATATCCCAGCTCACTGGGCAAGAGGCGAGGTCCATCCTGCATTGGTCGCCACTGACTCATAGGGCACATATGGACAACCAACCATTCACACGCAGATTCACACATTAGGACAATTTACTCTATATTTAACTGAACATGACATCTTTCAGCATGCAAACTCCACCCAAGCTGAGATTCAAAGAGAGAACGTGCGAGGCAGACATTTTACTGAGTTCTACCCCAGTTCACTATATTTTTTGAAAAAGGAAAATGTGTCAGTCCGGGCCCAGCTTTTGTCTTAAACTTGAAGCCTTTTAGCGCATCCTCTGGCCTAATTTGGCTGAAGTCACGGCTTTGAATGCATCTGTACTGGCTCAGTATGCCAAAAATGGTTGAACGTTGATTGTTTGAGCTCAAAGGGTGAGATCAGTCGTTGCAGCCCAGGCCAGCCGCACTCTAAGGCCACTGTTGGATCAATAAACCTAGCGATCAAAGTTGCAATTAACCCACTGCGCTAACACAAACATCTAGGCCAGCAGAAACAAACAAAGCCTTCATGTCACCTAAAGCGTTTATTTTTGCAGATTTCCACCTCAGCCAAGGAGACCTCCAGTGCTTGTCAGCTTCTGTAAGCACTGTTAGAACAGAGGAATGTGGGGCTTCAGGGATAGCTGACGGCTTTGCTGTGCTCCTGTGCCAGGCCACAATTTTATTGCTGGTGATGGCATGTGGTCGAGAGCTCGCCTATCTCTTGTCAAAGGGCATCATGCCTACATGTCTTTCTCACAGTACTTTAGAAGCAAAGCCGTTTATTGAGGTGGCAACAAATGCATGTGTATACATCCACACACCACAATGCACATCTGCACAGTTTCATCTTTAAATACACACATTAATCATCTACATTTCTAGAAGACACTATTTACACAAGTTTAACCAGTATTCCAAATATGTTTTTGGATACAGCTGGAAATGCAGGCTGTCCTGAAAAAGGGGGAGCAGAAGGAGAACAGTGGGGTGGTGCCCAGAGAGATATTTGGGGGATCCTTCTGTTCATCCGACCAGCCACTTCGGAATCATTGTCATTTCTATTCCAGGCACAGGAAGATTACATTTGGAGAGGTTTCAGGTTTTCAAAAACAAAGCAATGTGTTTTTCCATTCACTGTCAAATCCTCCGAGTGAGATTTTTGTCCTCCTAAGTTTCAAATGTTTTCACCGGGGATGCAAGGAGGGTGTTTCTAATTTCCTTTTGTACAGCTCTATGTCAGTGGTGGTGAATGCCGTTTTGCGTGTGTATACAATGTGTGTGTATACAATATGTGTGAGATTGTGAGTGTTGGGAAATAATTAGACATGAATGCCAGATAAGTCAGTGAATGTGGAACTGTGTTTCATTTATTTTGTCTCTGTGTGGATACTGTCCAATGAGTTTTTTTTTTTTTTGTTTGTTTTTTATTGGGGGGGGGGGGGGGGGGGGGGGGGGCAGAGGTTTTCAAATGGCCACTATATGAAAGCATCAGCAATTGATCTGACCATGTATCCACTAATAATAACGCAGGTTAAATGTGTGACTTCATTTTATGCCAGGGCTACGACAGAAATTATTTTGAAAAAGTGGGTGGTTGAGGAGCTAAACCAATACATATATGATTGCATAGATGATATTTCTCATTTAAAACCCATGTAAATCCTAACGATCAGAATGTATGTGCCAGTCTACTTCTGCTGTGGTAAAAGGAACCAAAAGCACAAGACAGAAAGATTAGATGGCTCACAAATTGCTGGTGAAAATGGGTAAGCATACAACATATGAGTATAAGGTAATAATACTTTTTTTCCCAATTATGTCTCACTTTAAAGCATTGGTGACCGACCTCATATGCCTGATGTGGTTGTAAGGATGGTCATAGCCTTTAAACGTATGTTTGTTTGTGCCTCGGCTTCCTTTCTGGTGGAAGGTGCTCTGTTGGAACTCGATAACTATCTTCACAAAGACTCAAGAGAAAAATGATACATAAGTCAGAGGATATGCTCTCACTGCTGCTCATTGACAGAGGAAGTAAGGGACATTTGTAGGTGGAAGTGGTTGTGAAAGGGGAGAGTAGGGATTTAAAGCAGTTCACACGTGGTCGGAATTGCAACACTATCTGATGGAACAGAGAACAGATTAGGAATAAATGTGAGCAGTGCCACTAAACCCTTAACCGGTGTGAGCTCTTTGATGTTTGTGCCAGCCTTAAGGGAAGGGGGAGATACCATACTAAAATGGGGAAAAAAATACAATTTAATTAATATATCCAACAACTGGATATACTTCAGTTTTCTTCCTGTCTCTTTTCTATTAGCATCTGTATTTATACATTACAGACCAGCAGATGATGATGTTTGTGATCCAGAATCCAGACTGAATTAGTGCCTGAATTATTACAGATCATAGTATAAGAAGACCTTCTTACACTACTTCATTTGAAGACTTAAAATGAAGGGATTAGGGCCTAAGCGTGAGGATAAGCAATATTACCTCTGAAATAGAGTCCAGACCATCACTCAAACGTGACATTCCTTTTAACTCTTAAGGGGCAGTTCTAATTTGAACAGTTTGTTTGTGTCAATTGTTTAATTTAAATATCTGATTGTCAGCTTTGTTTATTTATAGGGCTGCACGATTTTGACTGAAATAATCACAAATTCAATAAATATTTTAATCAGATTATTTTTTGATTTTTTTTTTGATTCACTATTCTTTCTTTAATCACAATTATTCTTCATAAGGGAAAACATCTTTTTTTATTGCATTACTTTTTAACAAACAATAGGTAACTGTTTATAACTTGAAATGACTCTTGAAATAAGAATGATGAATAATTTAACAATGTACTAAAAAAACTCAATTTAGGCAATGGCTAACTGAATAAATGTGCTGCTACAAACTGGAGTCACTAATTGCAACATAATACAAGCAAATACAGTTAATGGAAAGAAGGCAATAACATTAGGTTGCAAGCACTAACTTTTTCTTTGAAAATCTATCATTAGTTAATTAAGCAAAGAGCTCTGTAGATGACACAGACAATGTGCTACTGCACTTGATCCTGGAACACCTCGACAGCACATGGACCAACTTGATAATCCTCTTTGTGAGCTGCGTTCAACACCATCATACCCTAACTCCTCTCCTCCAAGCTTCTCCAGGTCAGTGTCCCACCTGCTGTCTGCTGGTGGATTTAAATGTCTCTGACAAGTAGGATACAGCAGGTGAGGCTGGGATTCACCACCTCATCCACATGGACCATCAGAGCTGTGGCTTCACAAGGATTTGTCTTATCTCTGTTACTCTTCTCTTTCTACACGAATGACTTCACCTCAATGCACCCGGCTGTCAACCTCCTTAAGTTTACACCAGAGTCATCAGCTGATGACAACTCTTTGCATCAACAGGAAATGGAGAAGCTGGAGCCTTGGTGCAGCCAACGCAACTTGGGAGCTGAACACACTGCACATGGTAGAGATGATTGTGGATTTCAGGAAATATCCTTTGCCACAGCTGTCCCCCATGCTGTCCACCTGCATTATGTCAACTGTCAAGATCTTCAGGTTCCCGGGAATTACAGTCTCAGGACCAAAAGTGGGAAACCAATCTCAACTCCATCCTCCAAAAGGCCCAGTAGAAGATGGTACTTCCTGTGGCGTCTGAGGAAGCATAGCCTGCCACATGAGCTGTTTGAGCTAGTTCTATGGACCAGCCATTGAATTGGTTCTGTGTTCATCCATCACAGTCTAATTTGGTGCTGCGACAAAGAAGGAAAGAAATCAACAGACAGTCGGATTTCATAAAAACTTATCAGTACGCATTGACCAACTCTTGAGGACT
Organism: Syngnathoides biaculeatus; assembly: GCF_019802595.1. Lineage (NCBI taxonomy): Eukaryota > Metazoa > Chordata > Actinopteri > Syngnathiformes > Syngnathidae > Syngnathoides > Syngnathoides biaculeatus. The sequence goes on along the minus strand of NC_084644.1, from coordinate 17,758,084 downwards.
TTCACACTGTCAGGACTAAGACTAAGGGTATATAAAATCTTCCTGGAACTTTACAGATCTTGGTCACCAGAGATCCTTCCCTTAGGTAGGCCCGAACGAACAATACAAGTTAAACCATCAGATATTCCAACTTCTTCCTTCTTGTTAACTTCTTAAAAAGTTGACTTGCAATTTGATTGTAACATGGTTCCAATTTTGCACATATCTGTCGCAGCTTCTACATTATTCGTAAACTCACTGTTTGATCACACTTCACAGTTTTCATACACTTGATTAGGACTTGCCACTTATTTGTTTGAGAACACTGTATCATTTGCACAATTGTCACTGAAATAGATCATTGCACTATTAGTCCATTTGAATTGCTCTACTTTTCTTGAGGACTGTATCATTTGGATCCATCCAACCATTGATCTTCGACCGCTTATTTGAGGTCAGGTCGTGGGCGCAGTAGCTTTAGCAGGGACGCTCCGACTTCCCATTGCCCAGCCACTTTATCTATCTCTTCCAGGGGGATCTCAAGGTGTTCCCAGTCCAGTCGAGAAACATCTCTCCAGCATGTCCTGGGTCGTGACCCTGCGTCCCCTTATGGTGAGACATACCTGGAACACCTCACCAGGGAGGTGTCCATGAGGCATCTGGATCAAATGTCCCACCCACGTCATCTGGCTCCTCTCAATGCTAAGGAGCACGACTCTACTCTGAGCCTGTCCCAGATGACAGAGCTTCTCACCCTAACTCTTAACAGGAGAGCCTGGTCACCCTGCAGAGGAAACATATTTCGCTTGTATCCTGGATCTTGTTCTTTCGGTTATGACCCCACAGCGAGTGACCATACGAAGGGGTAAGAACGTAGATTAACTGGTAAATAGGAATTTTGCCTTTTGACTTAGCTTGAGCGATCACGACTTAGTGAAACCAACAGAACCACATCATTGGTAAAAAGCATCCATAAACGTCTTTTCCAGTCCACAAAACACATGTAGACTGGTTGGGAAAACTTCTATGCGCCCTCGAGGATCCTGCCGAGGATGTAGAGCTGGTCCACCGTTCTATGGTAAGGACCAAAACCACAATGCTCCTCCTGAATCTGGGATGCAACTTTCTGATGGACCCTCCACTCCATTACCCCTGAATAAACCTGAGTGGGGAGGCTGAGTAGTGCCATCCCTCCGTATTTGGAACACACCCTGTGGTTCCCCTCCTTAAAAAGAGGGACCACCACCCCAGTCTACCAATCCAGAGGCACTGTCCCTGATGTCTATGTGATGTTGCAGAGGAGGGTCAACCAGAACAGTCCCACAACATCCAGAGCCTTTAGGTCTCTGGGTGAATCTCATCCACTCCTGGGGCCTTACCACCAAGGAACTTTTTAAACACCTCGATGACCTCAACCCCAAAAATAGAAGAGACTGTCTCAGAGAACCCACACTCTGCTTTCACATGGGAAGCTGTGTCGGTAGAATTGAAGTCTCTAAAGTATTCCCCACCGATTCACAACATCCAGATTTGAGGTTAGCAACCCCCCATTCTCACTATACTCAGTGTTGATGGTGCACTGCTTCCCCCTCCTGAGACGCCGAATGGTGTACCAGAATTTCTTCGAAGCAGTCGGTAAGTCTTTCTCCATGGCTTCACCAAACACCTTCCGTGCCCGAGTTTTTGCTTCAGCGACCACCAAAGCTGCTTTCCGGTTGGCCAACCGGTACCCATCATGTCTTTTGGGAGTCCCACAGGCCAATAAGGCACAATAAGACTCCTTCTTCAGCTTGACAGTAATCCCTCACCAGTGGTGTCCACAAAAGTGTTCGGGCCTTGTCGCTATGACCGGCATCGACCACCTTATGGTCACAGCTCCGGTTGGCCACCTCATAAATGGATGCACAGAACATCGTCCACTCAGACTCAATGTCTCCCGCCTCCTCTGAAACATGAGCAAAGTTCTTTTGGAGGTGGGAGTTGAAACTTTTTTGACACATGATTTTGCCAGCCATTCCCAGCAGGCCCTCACAATATGTTTGGGCCAGCCACGTCAAGCCACCATTTCCCCCCACCATCGGCTCCAACGCATCAGTTGACAGCTCCGCCCCTCTCTTCACCTTAGTGTCAAAGAAATGCAGCCCCAATCCGATGACATGACCACAAAGTCAATCATGTAACTGCAACCTAGGGTGTCCTGGTGCCAAGCACACGTGTGTCCATTGTTATGCTTGAAGATGGTGTTTGTTATGGACAATCCGTGATGAGCACAGAAGTCCAATAACAGAACACCACTTGGGTTCTAATCGCGTCCCTTCAAATCACTACCTTCCAGGTGCCACTGTCATTACCCACAAACACCTCCACCCACGATAAGGTGACGACTTCCAGGAGGAGAATATTTGTACAATTGCCATTTTTCAGCATTATCACAATAATGCTCCACTTTTATTGCTCAGTGACTCTCCATGTTGTTTTTTTATGTCCAAAATATGTTTTTTCATAGTTGCTGTTTTTTGCCATACTCGACTGCCTCCAACTACCAGAGAAAAATTACTTGCTTTATGTTGAACTAGATTTGTCCAATAAAGGTCGGTCTGATTCTGATATTCTAAATAGCTTTCGTAAGACGGAGTGCAAATATGTCAGTTGTGTGTTTAGCAAGATATTCTTAATGTATGTGTTATCTCTACAGAAGTGTAATTTTTCTAAATGTGATCTTATCATCATACCGCTGTTGTTATCAGGTAGCTGTTACACTTTTATTACAGAGATTACTGTTTTAACTACCAACCAGTTCTTCATTTAAATTTGTTCCATAATGTAGTGGCAGTTCAATCATTCAAATTATTTTTATATCTAACACCATTTTATGTTACCGATATAGGACCTATTGAGGTGTTGTGCTTTATTTAGTCTCAGGGTACTCCATTTTGAAGGCAAAAAGTAAGTGATTTTGACGCAATTTATTATTTATTAGAAAGCTGGGTTTAAAGTTTAGGTCTCCAGGAAATTAAAATAAGTTCATGTCCTCTGAAGTAATATTTAGACAGTTAAGCTGTGGCATGTGTGACTTCATATGGAATTGATTGGTTCAAAGCTTACTTAATATAGAGTTCCTGATAAAAAAGGAAGTAATTCTGTCAATTGGAATTGTTTTGACAGTATTGGATACGTGTGCACACTCACTGACTCTGATGTTGTGCCATGTTTTTCCTAAATTATTCTATCATTAGACCTACTAATTAACAAAAGCAATTCCAGGCTCAGTTTTTATTCAATTTCAACTTTACATTATGTCATGGGGTAAATTTAATTAGAAATCACATTCTATTTGATCCACAAGTGTAGCCTGTTACATGTACAGTTTCATTCCAAACCCCTTTACAACAGAAGATTAGAATGAAGACTACAATTCCAATTAGTCCTTGTACCCAAGTTATTTTCAGAGGCAATGTATTTCTATAATATATGCAGTTATAGTTCCATATCACCCTGAACCACTGAGGACAGAGTTGGCTAACAGAAATTCCACACAGCAATTACACTCTTGGCTTGAAGCAATTCTTTGTGCCAGTGGCCATTTCTAATTTTAGAATCTTCCTTTAGCATCACTTGGAAATCTTGCTCTTCCATGTGTTGGCACTCAAATGATTATTTATTTTCCACTATTCTATTATGGACACAAATTTGTGCCTCATGAGTCTAGTTTCATGTGGCAGCTGATGGAACAAAACTTTGGTCATCCTAGCATCGTTCGTTTCCTGTCCGGACGTTGTTCACGCTCTCTCTCTCAAAAAACATACACAAACCTGACATACCCATCAGCTCATTCTAAAGAGACATAGTCATGCAGGCAAACGTCCACCAATCTTTTATTTACTTGTTACAAAGCTGATAAACATAATTGTGAGGAATACCATACTCGACCTGAAACCACCTCAACTGAACTGTTATACCTTTAGTTGAGATACAAAGCCCACATACCCATTCTCTGCTCACTGTACTAAGTGCAAGCCACAGTCATTGTATTTCCATTGTGCATGCCACTACATAATTACCCATAACACAAACACTGGATTCCCTACAACTCTTCCAAATTCCATTCTTTTCTTTTCTATCGCTGCGAGGATTTTTGTCTGTAGTCTTTACTCACAACATGTCTATATGGACTTTCCATCTGGAATCAATGCCTGGTCATGGAGCGAAATCTATATGCCAGGCCTTTGCCCTTGACCAAAGTACCGATGCATGTTTGGGTTGGGTGATGGGATAAGATAGATATAGAGTCAGTCAGGGAAAGGGATGCTGTCAGTGGTTTGGCTATTCTCAAATTAATGATTTATTTGCAACATTTTGACCTCAGACTATTTCTGTCGTTGGATCTGTCAGCTCTGTCAGGTCTTTCAAGTTTGTTCGGAAAGTGCATGTTTCCTTCTCTGTGCTTATGAGTGAGACACAAGTCAAACATGAGACCACAGTGGATTCATGGACAATTTTTTGAGGTAAACCACAGTGACCCGTTGTTAACAGTAGCCTGGAAAATGGGGTTAATGATAGCCAGCCAGCTATGTGGGCTTCCAAATTTAGGTTCATGACTGTTCAGTTGACATTTTAGCTTATACTGTCCCTAAATTCCACTTGGATTGCTGGGGTAAGGAATGCTGAATATTTACATTATGCAAAGAAACGTGTTGTTTGATACCAGATACAGTTGGAATTGAAACAACCATTACAGAAGCCTCAAATGACTTAGTCATTTTATTTTCATCATATTTCTTAGCAGTATTTGTCTTGATTCAATTTTAGCCACTCACATTTGCCCTTTGCATTTGGTATGGGTTACATTACGTTTTGCTGAGGAATCTACAGTTTTAAATAAGCTTGAACTAATCAAACCACTGGCAAGCTTTCATTTCAGTCATTCAATTCTGATTTGTTGAACAATATTTCCTTATTTCCACACTTCAAAATCTTCAGTAGCTGCTTGTTATGATCCTCAGCATATGTGTAATTGACTGTTGTTCTTACCTGTCAATTCTGTTAATTTCACTTACTTTTCTCAACAAGTATAACTCATATCTGGATGGAAGTACATTTTGAATGTGTATATTGTTGAATGTGGAATGTTAATTATAGTTTAAGCATCCATTTAATAATTTAAAAAATGAATATTGGAGCGGTGAAATTATTTTTTTTACCTTTATTGTGATCCATTATAGACACACAACATGAGCGCATGAACAAACTGGAACTACGACCTTTATTGCGTGCAATCAAAAAGTCCTTGTTGGAGTAAAATCAATTACAAATATGTAATATGAATCCATATTTGCCTGTGTTACAAATATGTACTTTGTCACCCAATCTACACTCTTTGTCAGATGTGTATTTACCACTGGTAGATTGAAGGAACCAGCATAATGAAGAATATATTAAGCCTTGCAGTTTTCATAAGCTTGCATTGAAGATTTCCAGTAACCCTGCAAACATTTGACAGTTGTCTCAGTGGTTTAAATGAATTAAATTAAAATATTAATGCAGATCCTTTGTGTTCCGAAAACCACGTTTGAAAAAAAAAATGGAATACGAAACTGCATTAAAGTTCATCGTTCCCATCATTATCCTTTGCTTTGTTGTTTACACCATTTCATTCCTTTTGTCTGTTCTTGTGGAATTTTTACGTCTTAATCTGGCCTTTGTGTGCAGGAACTATAACATAATGGTTTTGTTCTTCTGACACATGAATAAACACTCACCACAATAACAGCCCGAGGCAGTATTGCCTTATCATTTGTTGGTGTATATGTTTGTAATTATGATATTTATGCTGAGTATTGTTTATATTAATATTATGGACATGCAATTTGCCGTAATATAGACCTTGCATGTGGTCTCTACAACATTCCGAAGTTAAGAATGGGAGGCAACGAGCGAGTTCACACAAGAAGGCACATTCACGCCATACTTGCTGTTATCTATATAATTGTTTTTGTCAGGCAACTGTGGTAAATGGAAAAGGACCCCAAGTTAGACAATGAGCTGTCAAAGGAATAAATGCAGTACTTTAACAGATAAAATGTGCACGATAAATCTGGACACTAAGTAAGACCAAAAGCAATGGCGAAAAAAGGCCATCGTGAGCTGAGTTACTCAAAACAAGAACTACGGGTGCGCTGGTGGATGGAGCTGCGATGAAAAGGAGTATCTAACAACAATGAATCATACACAAGGATGTAAGCAAAACCAGTTGAAAACAATAATAAAACCAGCATAAGTAGGATGTACCACTGAACAGTGGGCAGGGAACTCCAGACTCAGAATACTAGGAATACAAACTATCCAATGGCAGTATCCAGGAGTGAATAATCTGACAACTCCTTTCCACTCCTGGTGGGCTATAAAACCTACAGATTGCAATAGTATTGCAGGTGCGTCCCAGCTGGCTCCGCCCACCAAACAAACAAACAGCAACATGCCAGTTTTATATTTATTGCCTGTAATTGATTTGAATACAAGTCTTTACTGTAATTATGACTTTGCACTGTAAGCACTTGTGAGACTCCGTACAAAGTTGTTTTGTCACTGCCATAGGAATCAAAGTCTGTTGTAAATTGAGGAAACGACAATATAACAATTACTACTAGTCAGGTAAGAAATATTATTGCTGCATCAATTTTAAACTGATGAAAACTTTCTCATAAAAATGAGAAATTTATTAATCGCCATCTTGTTCGTGTCCAAACTTGACATTCTGTACATGTTAACAATCTGTGTGTACTGTTATTTCTACGTGTTAATGTGCTCAGTTTAGAACGCAGTTAACAGTCAGCCAAGTTGTCTGAGCTTATAGTTTTCTCTTGAAGACAGTTTTGGAAAGTTGTCTGGCCATTGGAAGAGGGCGTTCTCTATGACCCCTGGGGTGGCGTAACACTCTCCGAGTCTAGTCCAAGTCATCTGTAGAGCAGGATGAGGGTTGAAGGGATAGACAGCACAAATTCTTTCCGCCGATTGTTTGTGGAGCCATTTTACTAGCAGATCTAGCTGTTCACTGGCTGTTAGATCTAGGCGCTGAATGGCGTAAATGAAGGAGGACTCCCATGCGCTGAAGTTTTCCGTTTGGTCGTCAAATTTGGTAAGCCCAGTGGTTACTACCTCTCTCCGGGCTACATATTTGGCAAAGTCTATCAAGTTGCTAGTATGAGTCTGATACGGATACTCTAAGCTCTGCTCAGGAGGATGAACTGTCTGACTGAGGAGAATATTTGCTCCTTGGGGGACTGCTTTGGGATTGATAGTCTTACCTGAGGCTGGGCTAACAGTGTGCTCCGTTGCTGCTGGGTGATAGCTGTCATGTCTGTCCATATGTTGTAGTTGGAATAGCCTGATCATTGTTCTGTGAATGGCTCCACTCCGGGATGTCAAATTTTGTTGGTGATGGCTGTCCCGTAACATTTAACGTGACATGAACTGGAGTGCTATTCAGAAAAGGGGAGGTGGAATGGGTGATTAACTGATTCTTTCTTTCACATACTCTCCTTTTCTGTCTCTGACTGTGTGTGGTGAGACAGAAGATCCTGAGGAATGAGAGCTATTCTCTGCGGCCTATAAAGATGTAGCCTCCGCAAGAGCCACATCAGCCTCCTTTTCCATCTCTAAGGCTTCGAGGTCGGCCTGCAGCATAGCCTTGTCCATGTCCAGTCTTTCTTTCCCTTTTTTGATTTGAAGTTCCTTCTTAACAAACGCTACCTTAGCCAAAGCAGCCTCAGCTAAGGCTCTGGCTTTGGCAGCTGCACTGTTGAGAAATGACTTTGAGGCTGATGACTGGGAGCTTTTATCTTGCAGTAACATCTCATCTTCATATCTCTGGGTGTCTGCTGTCATCAGTTCATTATTTCCATCCATGATGAATTGCTGTGCCCACTGATTTGTGGCTTATCAATGTACTGTTCTTTTTACGTGTTAACATGCTCAGTGTAAAACGCAAAATTAACAGCCACCCAAACTCTGTTCAAGAACCAGGAGATGAGTGTTCTATAGCACCTTTATTGGACAATTGATGCAGAGTAAAACGGTAAACAGTGACAAGAAATACACAACACTTGGTGAGTTGTCCATTCAGCCTGTATTGTCCATCAATAAAATGTCTGAAAATGACAACCTATATTAACAGTGTTAAACTATTGAAAATTCTATCCACTTATGAACAGATATTACAATAGGTAGGTTAACATAAAAATCCACACTAATAGCTAAACAGCCACTGATCTGGCATCTGACATACAATGGTCAAAGAGTAGCTAGTTAGCTAGGCTATGCACAAAATCAAAGAGAACATATTTGCATTCCCATACAACACACACCAACATAAACATCAAAGATTAGGCTAGTGCATCACAACAAATTTACAGCCAATGCTTTCTGGAGGCTAGCATACACGAAATGATGGACAACACAACAATGAACTTAATGTGCGTTCTGTTGTTGCTTTGTACACAAAGGAAGTTCGATCTTCTCTGTAACTGTACTAGGCACCAACGAATGAGTACTGCCACCCAGAGGTTAAATGTGGAATTATAGTAAAGCATTGAATTAAGACTGTGTACAAGTGTAACTGATTAACGTGAAAATAATAATAAAATATGCAAAACAGAAGAATACTTCATGACATCTTGCAGGGCAGAACACTGTGAGTTGAAATTAATTTGTCATTGCTGTCGATAGTTACATGTGTCTGAAATATACATAAAAAGTTGATAATGTCTTGCTTTCAGTACATTGAAAGGTGAGGAAAGTGAGTCAGTCATCTGAACTTTTAACAATTTTATTTTTACGTCTTGAATTTTTTTTTGTAATCTGTACTTGGTTGATACCTTTCAAAAACATAATTATAAGATCCCTTAGATATGTATTTTACGCTACTGCTGTAATTGATTTTTCTCATGTATCTAATTGATTGTTACTGTTTTGATCATCGTGAACTATGTATTCCACTGTGTTCTCTCTCCAGTTGGAGCTGCAATCATGTTGTGTGTTCCTGCCCAATGACAGCCTTCCATCCCCAAGCACTATTATTTTTGGTGACATTCCTGGTACAGTGCGTAGTTGGTACCACAACCAAGCATCTATGCCAGGAACCCTTGTAGTCTGCCTGCCCCAGATCAGTGTCCTCAGTGCTGGGCACAAATACATTGAACCGGTGCAGGAGCTCCCAATTGTATTCTCCAAGCCCATCCTGGAAGAAGGTAAGTTCTCGCAACTATGCTATAAAATGCATTTCAGAACAATCGAGTTTGTCAAAACCGTAAATGTTTTGTTTCATTAACATCAGACTTTTAAAAATCCAATATAACTATTAAGAGAGATTTTGAGATGTGAATCCGAAACCATGTATATGTTTGAAATGATTAGGAATTAAGTGTAGTGGTATTTAAAAAAATAAATAAATCACAAAGTAGTCACGAGACAATTACAGATAATAATAATTTGTAATTTTAAAAGCTGGTGATAATAATAGCAATGAGATTGAGGGAATTTCTTCATCATTACTGGCATTTTATCACTAAGCAAACCTTTGGCTGAATAATAATACTCATTTACCATGAGAAAAGACAAACAAACTTAAATTAGACCGTCTTTGAGAGATCAAGATACGTAGATCCTTGCACATGTGGTCTGAACACCTGGAAAAATTGACACAACCCCTGACACTCCAGCAGTGATTTTGTCTGTAAATAACCAAACCTGGTAAAAGCCACTTTTTTTTTCTTGGTTCAAAATTGGGCATACACATTTTAAAAATCCAGGAGAAAAAAATAACAAGAAAAACAGTGACATCAGTAGTCTTAGCAATATTGCTGGTGAAAGGACAGTTTTAGCATTATATTCTTACCATTAAATGTATTTGTGAACAATCTTTTGCCATTGAATGCTAATAGATTATCTCAGCAAAAGTTAATTAGAACTGCGTGCTTAAAATTTACACAATTGTTTTGCTTTTCTTTTTTTCCCATAGCAAAGAAATATAAACATGCATGAAACTGTTGGCATCACTCTCTGCATGGAAAAAAAAATCAGTCTAACTTTAATCTGAGTAAGGTATTAATAAATTGTAAACAGTTGAAAGTCAAACAAATGACAATCAAAACAATTATAAAAAAAAATAAAACCAGAAAACTGGCCTGGACAAAAATGGTGGCACTCATAGTAAATATGAGTATTTACAGGTAAATAATTTGATCCTAGGGACGTCACCTGGGTAATGTCACGTCTTCAAATTTATCAGTCGGCCTATTTGAAGGGTGAGAAGTAATCCGCTGCTCTTTGGTGACTTGGTGTGCAGCACAGCAAAAGTGGGCCATTAGAAGTGAAGGAGAGAGCGTCGGTGGGAAATTAGAAAGAAACTTCTAGACAAGCATATTAAAGCTAAAGGCTGTAAGGCTACAGCTACTAAGCTACTGAGATACTGATCTACAAGCAGCTTGAGTCCAAAGTGGACTTCATGGGAGGTGACCAAGGACGACAGAGAAATTGGCTTTAACTGTTAATTGCATCTGATTTAAAAACAAAAAGAAATGCACACACACGTTTCACCTGGTTATCTCTGGTTTTAAGTTTGTTTGTAAAAATGTTCACCCCCCCACCCCCATTTTTTTTGATTTGTACCCCTACCAGGTGATGCTTTTCCATGGACAATTAGCCTCAGTCAGTTTAGTGTGTACACTCTGCTGGGGCGGCAGCGCAGTCTGAGCCTTCTCAAACCCATGGGGTGTACCTCCACGCTGGCAGTCACATCACATAAACCACCAAACTTTTCAGAAGCAAGGCAGTCTTTTGTTGTCTGCCTCCATGTTGATCTGCAGCCCGTCCGAGTCACGTGCTCCAACCCTCAGGTGAATCATGAATTATCCAAGCTACAGCGTTTGTTCTATTTTCATTGAGTATGTACTTGTGCACCTTACCTGAAAAATTGAGCCTGCTTCCTGATGAGGGATGAAACAGTTTGCGTTTTGTTGAACAAATCACATCTTTACAAGTTTTAATTACCATTATTAACATCTATCCCTTTTCTGAGCTGCTTCTCCTCACAAGGGTTGTGGGAGTATCACACCTATCATTAAGCAGGAGGCAGGATACACCCTGGACTGGGTGTCAACCAATCGCAGGGCACATTGAAAACAACCATTCACAGTCACAATCACACCTAGAGGCAATTTAGAGTCTCCAATGAATGCATGTTTTTGTGATGTGCGAGGAAACCAGAGTGCCTTGAGAAAACTCACGCAAGCATGGGGAGAACATGCAAACTCCACACAGTATTTGAACCCCGATCCTCAGAACTGTGAGCCAACGCCCTAACCAGTTGCCTCACCATGCCGCCCCAATATTACCATATTGAATCTAAAAAATTAGAAGGTTCATCTCGGGAGAAAGCCACAACCAGCAACTCAATCCTGCAGTGCAATATTTATCTAATTGGAAATTCACAAGGTTAAACTAAGTGACTATTATATCAGATATACTGTAAAGGCACATTGTAATTATGTACTTAAAGGAAGACTCTCCCCAAAATTCATATGTACAATAAACCTTCCACTGTGAAGTAATATTATTATTACATATATTTTGGACATTAATTGAAAATAAAAATTGAAAATAAAGAACATTTTTGAAATCCATGCAAAATCTGAATGTGTGCCAGCTTTCACAGCCAAATGCGGATGAAACATACTTGACTCTGACCCTGACATCACCAGTGTTTAGCATTACAGACCATTCATTCTAGGTAAGCCAAGATGCTGACTTGATGCAACAGCCCACTCCCCACCCCCGCCGCCGGTAAATCGCGAAAAGCTTTGCAGCTTGAAAAGTCAAACTTGGTTTAAAAAAAAAAAAGTCTGCCCACCTGCTATATTATCTCTACATCTAAACCAACTCCTCAGAAAAGCATCAAATCTCTGCGGTCCATTTCAGGGGACTGTTATTGTTCGTTGTCAGCGCCACATCCCTCCTAACACGTCAAATTCCACTTGTGTGTTCTGGCTCAAACACTTGAAGATTGTAGGTTGTTGTTTTTATTTTGTTTGCTCAATGGTCGGTATAGTAATAACACGGAGCAGCATCAACTCGCTTTGCTGGCACTCAGAACACAACACTTTCCGGTTACTATTTACAGCGATCCGCGCATGCACCCCTGCCCCGCCGCTGCCGGTCGCTTGAGAGAGGATTGCTGCTTGGGGTGTAAAAAAAAAAGAAAAATCAGGCCACGCTGGCTGTATATTCTCTTCATCTAAGACAAATCCTCACAAAGGCATCAAACAAATCTCTGTGGTCGAACGAAACGAGTCCAACTTATTGCATTCAATGCGGACCAAAATATGTCGGTCGTACAGGGATCGAACAGCTTGTTCATGGGGTTCGGTGCCTCATACCCCCAAAGAACCCCCAATGGACTCCTCGAGGGACACGGTCAAACGCCTTCTCCAAGTCCAAAAAACACATGTAGACTGGTTGGGTGAACTCCCATGCACCCTCGGTGACTGTGCCGAGAGTGTAGAGATGGTCTGCTGTTTCAGGACGAAAACCCCATTGATCCTCCTGAATCCGAGACTCGACTTCCTGACCGATCCTCCTCTCTAGTACCCCTGAGTAGACCTAACCAGGGAGGCTGAAAAGTGTGATACCTCGATAGTTGGAACACCTTCTTGAAAAGGGGGATCACCACCCCATTCTGTCAATCCAAGATGCACTGTCCCCGATGTGCACACGATGTTGCAGAGGCGTGTCAACAAGGACAGCCCCACAACATCCAGAGCCTTTAGGAACTCCGGGCGAATCTCATCCACCCCCGGCGCCCTGTCACCAAGGAGCTTTTTAACCACCTCGGTGACCTCAACCCCAGAGATAGAAGATCTATCTACCGCTGTACTGTGTCTATGAACAATATTTGATTGATTATAAAACTATTTTTATATCACAATTGCAAGCTCTAATGACATGATCAAGTATTGGTTTTCAGTGTCACTTAGTACTCACATGAGGGTACTTGTTCTCAAATACAGTAAGTTTGATGCACCCCTAAGTTTCTTTTCATTGTTTATATGATCAAAATAAAGTAGAATTAATTCCAAAGTTTCTAATTCGATTGTCTTAAAACAAACCCATCACCATTAAATATTTTACCGTCTTTTAAGCCCTTTTTTATTGTGGGGGTCTTGTATGGTTTTTGTTGTCTACAATTTCTGATGTCCAAAAGTATGGTATTATTTTTTATGATGAAAGTAAGTGTTGCATTGCTTTTGGTGCTTGTATCTGGCATTTCTTTGTATGTCTGCATTTTTATTTGCCATAAAGTGTATTACTAATAATGTTGATGTGAACTTGATCTCTGCTTCTCTTATTTTTCATCAAATTTTTTTTCATCCCTTGCGTTATGAAATAAAATTACTTTGCCTCAATAATGAACATCCTTTATAATACATTAAATTATATATCCAGCCATCCATTGTCTTTGTCGCTTATCCTCACGAGGGTCACGGGGAGTGCTGGAGCCTATCCCAGCTGTCAACGGGAAGGAGGCGGGGTACACCGTGAACAGGTTGCCAGCCAATCGCAGGGCACGTAGAGACAAACAGCCACACTCATAATCACATCTAGGGACAATTTAGTGTGACCAATTATAAATTAGATATGATGTTTATTATTGAATATGATGATGATATACTGTCCTTTTGGTGAGGCCATTTTGAATACAGATGTATTTTTTTAAAGGATGACTTTTATTGTACCTCCCAGTTAGTTGACTGTGTTGTTTATGGTCATATTCATCAGATTTAAATGTACACATTGTTTTAGCTGTATGAAATGAGTCTTTCTGTAAACACTTTTTTGGGCCAACCTTTTGAGTGGTCACAATTTTTCAGACCGCAGTGATGAGATAGTGATATTGGGGGAAATTGGTACCAGAAGTAAATGATAGTACGTCATGTGTTGTTGGTGGTGTAAAACTTCCCCAGATATTTGAAGAGCTGGTCTGGGAAACATCCTTTTTGCCCTTTTAATGTGTAATTCCTTTTGAAATGGTGTGTCTAAATCCAGCAGGGCTGGGTTTGGCTATTTTGATAATATGTTGAGTCATTAATAAATCTAAGACCAAATGAAGTTCTTTCCTACTTCTTTTGTCTGCTCATAATGATGAGTCAAACCATGTAACAGCTTTATAACTGCTGCCAGTGTAATCCCACCCTTTCAAAACAAGACAGACCTCCCATTTCCCTCAAAGTACTGGAAGAGTGAAACCATTTTTTATTATGTGTGTGTGTGGTGTGTGTGTGTGTGTGTGTGTGTGTGTATATATATATATATATATATATATATATATATATTATATATATATATATATATATATATGAAGAGACAGAGAGAGAGAGAGAGAGAGAGAGAGAGAGTCACACACAATGGAATATTGAAAGTATTCAGGTCCCCTTATATGGGAGCATGGTATAAAGTCTCTGCTGCCCGAGGCACAGTCCACTTGGTTGGGTATGGCTGACAGCTGTTGGCTCTTTCCTTGTATGGCAGCTGGACTCACGTTAGCAGGTCTTCCTAGACATGTTTGAAATAGCCCAGCTGTAATGAATTGTGCTGATTTTCATTTATTTATAGAAAAAAATCCCTCTAATGTATGTGCTAACAGGCCAGGATGTGTGTGCAAATAAACAGCTGAGAAAAATAAATTTGTGATTGACGTTATTTAAAGTTATTTTGTGTGTTCTCATATATCTGTGCACCTTCTACTTTCGAAGGACCAGTAGTCGTAGGAGTAGGGTGGAGTTATCGAGAAGTTTGGTAGGCTTCGGAAGCTAAACATTTGAAATCCACAATTGAGCTCATAGTGAAAGAGTGTTGCTTTTTTAGAGTGCCGTCTTCTCTAAATAAGTCTTAGCTGAATGAATGAATAACTAAAAGCATCACATCACGTCCCCCTGCTTTTCCCCTGTCATGATTTCCACTCATCTGTTTGGCTTTGTTGTTTAAAGTGAGGCCCTCAAGTGAGCACATGGTAAATTGCTCTGAACTTTTTGACGCAAAGGCTTCAGTTTTTCCTTAGTGTGGTGAGTTTTTTTAACCGAAAATTGATGAGACAACAGAAGTTTCCCCTGTGGTTAATTCTTTGGGATTTTTGTTGTTTAAAGATAAAAAATAAATAAAATCTGAATCATGAGTCAGTTAGCATCTGGTGCTTTTCAAATGAGTGTACATTGAGAAAATCACATTTTTCATTGATGTTTTTGCGCTTCACGTCAGAAGAAAAACAATCAGTGCTGAAGAGAGTGTAGGGATGGATTGTGCTCCATCTTTGGCTGCTTGTCTCTTTAGTCTGTATCTTCACGCTGTGACAAGATTTAGTGTCACACAACTACCCAACTGTCAAGCCAAATCAGTGGTAATGGCCTCAAACTACATGAGAACTCCCCAAACCAGCTGTTGGAGTAAGATTTTTGCCAAAATACAATTGAATCAGTTTTCAAATATTAAGACTTGTGGTATGTTTTGTGTATTTGTGTTTGAATTTACTCGACTGGAACAGTGTTCTGCATGTACTGAAGACATATCCAGCTCTGTTGCCGCTGTCAACTTTTGGTTGCAAAGATGCTGTTAGATTTGTGCACCGAGTCAATAATGAAAAACATGTATTATTCACCGTAAACGTAAAAATATATCAATAGCAGGTGGTAAATTACAGCAAACTCCTACCTAGTCACAGTTTACTATTGAAAAATTCATTATTATTTTTTTCCTTTGAAATATTTTCACCTCTCAACACATTTTGTGCTCTTTTCCCATCATGTTTGAAATTTTTAGATACTGTAGGACCATAGTTTGTGGTATATTTGCACTTCATTTATATTGGCATGAAAACAATTTAGTGGCAGTGTCCATTCGTTGTGTTTTTGTACTATTTGCAGCAGCTTCAGTACTTTGACCACACCAATAGCAGGGCTTTACAGTCTTTGATCTTTCTCCATGTCTTTGGGAAGGCTTGTTTTTTCTTACGTTCATTGGTCATTCTTCAGGTTTAATGTGCAAATTTTCTGTACTTTATTTCACTTTTCCATTATTTTTTTGTAGTTTTTTAATCATTGTATTTATTTAATCTAGTATCTCTCCACAATAGAAACTTTGCTGTACGCTTTCAAGGTTACGGTTAAAAAAATATGTCGGGAAAAGTCAAGTAGAATTTCTGAATTTTGCTTGGGGTCATTCTTCAGGTGCAGCTGTTGTACAAGCTCCTTCTCAGTTGGTTGTCTACATGGGCTCGTCTCCAGAAGCATGGCATCTTACCTCAGTCTGCCAGTAACCTCGAGCATCCTGCTGGTGCTGCTCCATCCTCTTCAGTACACAGCAGCGCCGGAACAGCTTTGCCAGATACCAGCACCTATAGCCCCTCTGCAGATGTGGGATCGCCTACTGAGGTTTGTTTTAATTCTACTGTACAGCTAAAGTGTTTTATAAGGGTGGATGTTTTGTACCTGTGAAATACAACTTTTCAATTAATGCCACACAATTATGTTTCCTTTTTTTTATTTTTTTTTTTTACTGAACACTACAGTTATACATCAAAGTGCAGGGTCTGAATATGTTTTTGGATTTGATCATAGGTTTAGGCTCCTTTGTGAGCAATAACCTCAACCAATCATTTCTTGTACTTAGATATCAGACCTGTACAACAATCAACAATACCTTTTCACAAAGCTATTTCAGGAAAGCAATATTCCTTGCATGTCTTGTGTGAATTACAACTTCAGTTTGGGTTCACATCTTCACGCAGTAGTTGACCAATACGGTTGTGGAACACCCAAGCATTCTTTTGCAAACCTAACCTGTTGCACATGACATTATTCTCTTTGTGTTGGTAAAATTCTGATACAGCACTGGTGTTAGATTGAGTGGTATGTATTAAACAGACAACAGCTAAATGCGTGTTATTTCTCATTTTGGGGTACTTAGGTGTGTCATGATAATTACGATATCAAGTAATTGTTCAATCAATAAAATATACACTATTGTTTTTACGGATTTGATAAATTGTCATTGTTGTGGTGGCCGCCATGCAGATCACACAGTGAGTCGACAGATTTGGACGGATGAGTTATTACCAACTAGTGGGTTTTTAAAATGCCAGCACACCGGTCATCCAATACTTCACAGCCTTGGACCTTTTGCAGTGGATAGATTCATATAAAAAGCATGGTAGGGAACATAAACAGATTGTTGTTTTTGCTAGCCTGCAACCTAACAAGCAACCATGGTGAAGTCGTTTGAATTGACAGCATCTCTCCTAGTTGCTGTGTGTGTCTCTGTGTGTACCCAATTAACAGCATAACGTCAGTGGCTCACAGATTTTTGGCTAGTAGTTGACGGCAACTAATTTGGATGACAGGTGAAGGGCTCATTTTCAGTTGACCAACCACACAGTAGCTGGGTTACATGGAGACTTTTTTGCCATTCTGTTGAAGTCATTTAGATTGAAGGTCTCTATTGAACTGTTTACGTGTGATGTGATACATTCCAAACGGAAGTGTATACATGATGCGCACTACATTTAATCGAACAGGCGTGTGAGATGTGCACTTTGTCGTGAACATGTCATTTATCATGATGGAAGTCTGCTTTATGTCGTCTATTAAGTACATAATTTGGGATTGTGATTGCAAAAAAAATGTTTGATAAGAACAACCTATGAGTAGTAAAAAAACAACATCTCCGTCGTATACATGCTCTGTCGGGAACTGCCATATTTACCTCGGCCTTAATGATGTTACCATGCAATTACGTAGAGATGAAGTATCTATGTGAAATGGAATGACATGCTATTCAGATTTAGTCAGTTTATTATGACTATTGTATTTATATAGAGCATTTTTATTTGGTTTGGACTTTTAAAGCGATTATAATTGGAATAGAAGGCTTCATGTAAAAGTCTTGCAGCTCTTTACCAAGGCAAAGCAAATTGATTTCTAATGCAATTCATACGCAAGGTAACTCAATGTGCTTTATATGAACAAAAACATTTAAAAATTAAAAAAAACATTTAGAGCCAAGAAAAAATTTTAAAAAATACAAAAAATTAAAGTGCAATTAAAACAGTGGACAGTGCAAGGAATATTTGAAAATGGAAATACTCTAAAAAGCATGCAATTAAAAATAAAGAAGGGTTTTTAACCTGTATTTAAAACCATTTGCACCTGGGGCTGACGTTTACAACTGACAACCCTGTGTCAAGGCTTGAGAATTACAGTGATATTCCCCCACCTCTTTGTTCTGGTCAGAACCCGAACTGCAGCATTCTGAAGGAGCTGCAGCTGTTTAATGCTCTTTTTGGAGTCCAGTCAGAAGACCATTACAATCGTGATGTTTACTTGGGATGAAATCATGGATGAGTGTTTCCTTGTCTACTTGACACACGCAAGCCTTCAGTCTAAATATATTCGTCAGATGGTAAAAAGCAGTTTTTGTGATTGATTTGATATGACTTGAAAATTTTGTCGAAATATATCAGAACACCAAGGTTTCAGACTTGGTCTTTGGTTTTTAAAGATAGTGAGTCCAGGTAATCTCAGTTTTGTTGTGGTTCAATCGAAACGGGAAAAGGCCTTGTACCTTTTCTTAGCAGACATAGTAGTAGTCTGAACTTTTGGAAGAATCTGTATTTCAAAGAATACACAAAAATGATCAGAAGTAGCCATATCCTTATTGTTATTTGATATAATTTCAACATCCTCAGAGATGACCAGGTGTAAGATGTGACTCTTAATATGTTGAAAGAGGTCCAATGTGTCTAGTATAGCAGAGAGTTGTTTAGATTTTTTTTCACCCCACGTTATAATTATTTATTCTTTGTCAGACCCATGGGATCAATCCCATGGAGTAAAGAAAATAATAAGCAGAAAATAAATAATAATAATATTGGATTCAATGACTAAAATAAATAATAATAATATTGGATTCAATGACTAAAATAATCAAAAATAGTGTGATTTCAGAAACATTAAAAAAACAATATCATTAATTGTGATAAATGCAGCCCTATGGGGGCACAAACCAGTGCAATCTGTAGGCCGGTCCCAAGCCCGGATAAATGCAGAGGGTTGCGTCAGGAAGGGCATCCGGCGTAAAAACTGTGCCAAACAAATATGAGCGTTCATCTAAAGAATCCCATACCGGATCGGTCGTGGCCCGGGTTAACAACGCCCGCCCCCGGCACTGCTAACCTGCAGGGCGTCGGTGGAAATTCAGCTACTGTGGGTCGAAGACAAAGAAGAGGAGGAAACCGGATCCAGCGTCAGAAGAAAAAGAGGAATGCACAGAGCCTACAACTGAGTGTAGGGACTTTGAATGTTGGGACTATGACAGGAAAAGCACAGGAGTTGGTTGACATGATGATTAGGAGAAAGGTTGATATTCTGTGCATCCAAGAGAGCAGGTGGAAAGGTAGTAAGGCTAGAAGTTTGGGAGCAGGGTTTAAATTATTCTACCACGGAGTAGATGGGAAGAGAAATGGAGTAGGGGTTATTTTAAAGGAAGAGCTGGCTAAGAATGTCTTGGAGGTGAAAAGAGTATCAGATCGAGTCATGAGACTAAAATTTGAAATTGAGGGTGTTATGTATAATGTGGTTAGCGGCTATGCACCACAGGTAGGATGTGACCAAGAGTTGAAAGAGAAATTCTGGAAGGAACTAGATGAAGTAGTTCTGAGCATCCCAGACAGCGAGAGAGTTGTGATTGGTGCAGATTGTAATGGACATATTGGTAAAGGAAACAGGGGCGATGAAGAAGTGATGGGTAAGTACGGCATCCAGGAAAGGAACTTTGAAGGGCAGATGGTGGTGGACTTTGCAAAAAGGATGGAGATGGCTGTAGTGAACACTTATTTCCAGAAGAGGGAGGAACATATAGTGACCTACAAGAGCGGCGGTAGAACCACGCAGGTAGATTATATTTTGTGCAGACGATGTAATCTGAAGGAGGTTACTGACTGTAAAGTAGTGGTAGGGGAGAGTGTAGCTCGACAGCATAGGATTGTAGTATGTAGGATGATTCTGGTGGTGGGTAGGAAGATTAAGAAGACAAAGGTAGAGCAGAGAACCATGTGGTGGAAGCTGAAAAAGGAAGAATGTTGTGCAGTCTTCCGGAAAGAGGTGAGACAGGCTCTCGATGGACAACCGAAGCTCCCGGAAGACTGGACGACAACAGCCAAGGTGATCAGAGAGACAGGCAGGAGAGTACTTGGTGTGTCATCTGGTAGGAAAGGGGAGAAGGAGACTTGGTGGTGGAACCCCAAAATACAGGGAGTCATACAAGGAAAGAGATTAGCGAAGAAGAAGTGGGATACTGAGAGGACTGAGGAGAGGCGAAAGGAGTACATCGAGATGCGACGTAGGGCAAAGGTAGAGGTGGCAAAGGCTAAACAAGAGGCATATGAAGACATGTACACCAGGTTGGACACGAAAGAAGGAGAAAAGGATCTCTACAGGTTGGCCAGACAGAGGGATAGAGATGGGAAGGATGTGCAGCAGGTCAGGGTGATTAAGGATAGAGATGGAAATGTGTTGACTGGTGCCGGTAGTGTACTAAATAGATGGAAAGAATACTTTGAGAAGTTGATGAATGAAGAAAATGAGAGAGAAGGAAGAGTTGAAGAGGCAAGAGTGAAGGACCAGGAAGTGGAAATGATTACTAAGGGGGAAGTCAGAAAGGCACTACACAAGGATGAAAACTGGAAAGGCAGTTGGTCCTGATGACATACCGGTAGAGGTATGGAAGCAATTTGGAGAGATGGCTGTGGAGTTTTTGACCAACTTATTCAACAGAATACTAGCGGGCGAAAAGATGCCTGAAGAATGGAGGAAAAGTGTTCTAGTTCCCATTTTTAAGAACAAAGGGGATGTTCAGAGCTGTGGGAACTATAGAGGAATAAAGTTGATGAGCCACACAATGAAGTTATGGGAAAGAGTAGTGGAGGCTAGACTCAGGACAGAAGTAAGTATCTGCGAGCAACAGTATGGTTTCATGCCTAGAAAGAGTACCACAGATGCATTATTTGCCTTGAGGATGCTCGTGGAAAAGTACAGAGAAGGTCAGAAGGAGCTACATTGCGTCTTTGTGGATCTAGAGAAAGCCTATGACAGAGTACCAAGAGAGGAACTGTGGTACTGCATGCGTAAGTCTGGTGTGGCAGAGAAGTATGTTAAAATAGTACAGGACATGTATGATGGCAGCAGAACAATGGTGAGGTGTGCCTTAGGTGTGACAGAGGAATTTAAGGTGGAGGTGGGACTGCATCAGGGATCAGCTCTGAGCCCCTTCCTGTTTGCAGTGGTAATGGATAGGCTGACAGATGAGGTTAGACTGGAATCCCCTTGGACCATGATGTTCGCAGATGATATTGTCATATGCAGTGAAAGCAGGGAGCACGCAGAGGAACAATTGGAAAGATGGAGACATGCACTGGAAAGGAGAGGAATGAAGATTAGCCGAAGTAAAACAGAATATATGTGCGTGAATTAGAAAAATGGAGGGGGAAGAGTGAGGCTACAGGGAGAAGAGATAGCGAGGGTCGACGACTTCAAATACTTGGGGTCAACAATACAGAGCAATGGAGAGTGTGGTCAGGAAGTGAAGAAACGGGTCCAAGCAGGTTGGAACAGCTGGCGAAAGGTGTCTGGTGTGTTATGTGACAGAAGAGTGTCTGCTTGGATGAAGGGCAAAGTTTACAAAACAGTGGTGAGGCCGGCCATGATGTACGGATTAGAGACAGTGGCACTGAAGAAACAACAGGAATCTGAACTGGAGGTGGCAGAAATGAAGATGTTGAGGTTCTCGCTCGGAGTGAGCAGGTTGGATAGGATTAGAAATGAGCTCATTAGAGGGACAGCCAAAGCTGGATGTTTTGGAGACAAGATTCGAGAGAGCAGACTTCGATGGTTGGACATGTTCAGAGGCGAGAGAGTGAGTATATTGGTAGAAGGATGCTGAGGATGGAGCTCCCAGGCAAAAGAGAGAGGAAGACCAAAGAGAAGGTTTATGGATGTGGTGAGGGAAGACATGAGGGCAGTTGGGGTTAGAGAGGAAGATGCAGGAGATAGGCTAAGATGGCAAAAGATGACACGCTGTGGCGACCCCTAACGGGACAAGCCGAAAGGAAAAGAAGAAGAATCATTAATTGTGATAGTTTTTGGGAAATATCTATTTAAAAAAAACATTATTTTGACAGGCCTAGTCTGACGTCATGAGCACTCTGGAGAAGGTTTTGTGACCAGTATTAAGGTATTTACATTGTTAATGGCTAAGGTGATCACACAGATGGTATAAAAGATTTGATGTATGTATAGACCACAACATTAACACTAACTGCCCAAGTCCCTCCCCGTCCCCAATGCATTGTATGATTTTTGTGAGGTTGAAAAGCAAGCTCCATTAAAATGATGGTCTAGATGAATGTTTGTGTTGTTAAACTCTGGCAACCAGCCAGTAATTTAATGACAACTCTTTGACCACATTGGACCTGTCGGAAATGTGTGGCACTCCGGGATCGCAGAAACAACGTATGACATCTGAGAGGCAATAAGTCAGTATTCATGGTATTTTCATACCATATGCCTATGTACATCTGTGTCGGCATTCATTTTAGAGCCATCAATGTGTTTATTCTTGCATCATTTATGGAATCGGTGGCAAGGCAGCAGTTTAGTTAGTCAGGGAAGGATTTTGTGTGTCTATAACACAGCTTTAGAGTCCCCTGACAACCCACTTGTCACTGTTTACTTAAGTACAAACACTGGAAGAAGTGTTTAGTCCTGTGGAAGGTTGATGATTAGGCAAGAATGTAGGAGCTGTTTTGATAAGTCTCAGCAGTAGTGGCAGGACATTCCCCCCAAGAACCACACACCATGACCTCCCCCATTCCCTTTTTTTAACTGCACCTTAACCACAACACATCCAGACCATTACCCATCACAATAATAAATGACAATTTTATACAGTCCTATGAACAGAATGAATGCTGTTTTTCAATTAAACCAATAAACTTCTTCTTTGTATATATTTTCTCGGATTAATTACTCATGCTATAAGAAATGACTTTATATTCTGTCATAAAGTTCAGTCATATTTTCCATTTATGTGTTTTTTCCACAGAGATTGAATAATTCTTGACCACATAAGAGTAATATTCCATTTCACAATGTCACACATTGGTGCAAAACTCCCAATCCGCCACACCCACGCCACATCTCACTTTGCCAAATGCAAAGCACTGGCTTCCACCCACCTATTACAACACACTAGCATGCCGTATTTTGTTTAAATTTGCTGATTTAGCTTATATTTTGAAGATGCAATAAGTTACATTGAGGTTATTCAGTTAGTGTCAGTGACATTCATTCTTACTACCATCTCATCTATTGTTCACTTTTTTCATCCGCTCTTCTATAGTTTACCTCACCCATAACAACCTGTTAAGAGTAATTCCAGCCTGCTTTTTGCCCCTTCCACAGCACTGAAACAGCCTCAACAAAAATCACTGACAACCTCCTCCTGGCAAGTGACTCTGGTTTATCCAGCATCCATCTTATCATTGATCTGTGTGCGGGCTTTTACACAATATCCTACACTATCCTCCTCAGTCTACTAGTCTCGACTGGCATCTCCAAAATCCCCTGAAACCAGTTTAAATTCTAGCTCTCTAACTCTACTCACTTATTTGACATAAGATATTTAACAAAACATTCCACAGGTGGCGCCTCCTCTTCCTCACATCTTACTCTCACCTGCAATATCTTCAGCAAGTGAAACATCTACTTACACTGTTCCATGGTTGGCACCCAGCTCTACAGCTCTAGAAAACCTCATTCTTCTCACACCCTGTCTGACTGAACTGAAGTCCTGATTCAGTGCAAGCTCTTGTTTTCCTTCTGCCCTGAGAGTGAGTGCCATCTTGACAGCAGTTTTTAATCTTAAGCGCATAACTGGGAGATAATATAACACAGTTCGCACACTTAAATATCAGCAATAAAAAATGTTCACTACGCCTTTACATCCTGGCTCGACTGTGCAATTTACTTCAGTTTCGTCTCACTCACAAATCCCTCCATCAACTCCAGTTGATTCAGAATTCAGCTGAGTCAGAATGTGAATTCCCTCCAGCTCACTACATAATCTGTGTTAAAAAGGAGATTCACTGATTTTAGGTTGAATTTCTTTTGCATTTCCATGGTAGGCACCAGGTCACAAAAGCTCTTAGCCAATGTGGGTAAATGTCGTAAAAATCTCAGAGCCACACATGAAGTTAGCCACAACATCACGTGTGATTATGTCTAAATCTTCAACCACACTTAGCCATTCTTCGTCACTGGGAGGGAAGCCTTAATGATGTGAGCCCAATAAAATCTATGTAGTCATTTATCAGGAGTAGGACTGAACCATCTGGATCTTGCAGGACACATTAACCAACACTTCAAACTTGTGTAGCAGTATTAAATTTGTATGCTTAAGTTCAGCGGCAAGCGGCATCGTGCCACTCCCTGCAGCTTAGAATGCCTGTGAGTCTGACTGCTTATAGCCAGCATCAGTTGGGTGGGGATCTAACTATTTTACAGTGAGGGAAAAACTAAACCTTTAACACCGTTCGCAGCTTCACACGAGACTTTTTAACTTTTACAAGCAGGGCTTTTACATTTTGATTCACCAGCATGGCATCTACTGAATACATATCCAGCTCTGTTGCCACTGTCAACTTTTGGTTGCAAAGATGCTGTTAGATTTGTGCACCGAGTCAAGAATGAAAAACATGTATTATTCACCTTAATTCTAAAAACATATTAACAGCAGGTGGTAAATTACATCAAATTGCTCCCTAGTCATGGTTTATTGACACATTCATTGTTTTTTTGTTTTTTTTCCTTTGGAACCAAACTCAGCTATTAGCTGAAAAATTCAAATATTCACAGTTCTCAACACATTTTGTGGTCTTTTCCAATCATATTTGAAATGTTTATGTTTTAGGATCAGTTTGTGGTATATTTACACTTTATACCATATCGGCATGAAAACAATTTAGCGGCGCCGTCCATTTGTCGTGTTCTTCTGTTATTCGCAGCAGCTTCAGTACATACCCCACACAAACAGGAGGGCTTTACAGTATTTTCCTTTCTCCATGTTTTTAGGAAGACTTTTTTCTTTTCTTACGTTCATTGGTCATTCTTCAGGTTTAATGTCCAAATTTTCTGCACTTTATTTCAGTTTTCCATTATTTTTTTATAGTTATTTAACCATTATATTTATTTAATCTAGTATCTCTCCACAATAGAAAGTTTGGTGTACTCTTTCAAGGTTACGGTTTAAAAAAATATGTCGGGAAAAGTCAACTATAATTTCTGAATTTTGCTTGGGGTTAATTAGATAATCAAATGCCAACGGTGGCAGGTGTTTGCTTACTCATTCAATATGAGTGTTAATATAAATCATCCACTTGGAAGAAAACAGTTTCTAAAGCTGTAGGTGGGCAATCACTGTCACCTCGTGTCGGCGAGCATGTCCGCTACAGACATTTGACCAATCAGCAATCACACAGCTGTTGATCATTGGCTCCTAAGCTGTCTTCATTTCTATTATTAATCAACGCCGTCTTCGCCGAGTGACGAGAAATAAAAATTCAAAACATGCATTGCATATTGCAGCAATGGAAATTGAGGAATACATTGCTAAAGACCTCATTTATATCTCATTGGGCAATGCGATACCAGCTATTTTTCACTGTGTATTTAGATTTAAAACCATCCATCCATCTTTATTGAAAGCTATTATTCCTTTTTGTCACGATTCTTCTCTTCTCTGTGCACGAAGGTGGAAATAGGGCGCACCATTCTGGCAGTGCATGCCGACATGTCAGCCGGCTGGTATCGAGGAAATGATTGCAATGGGCTCCATAGTTTAGGTGAATGGCAAGAAGGTTTCCGTTCAGGGCCACAGGTCTGAAGTCGTCTGCCTGAGCGCTCTTGGGGACTTGGATGAAACATGAAGCCTTCAACAGTGCTGTAACCTTCCCCAGGTTCAGACTCATGTTGAAAACATGCTGGAAGGGCTCCCCCAAGCTAAACCGGTGCACGCCTTAAGCATTCTTGGCCACTTTTTGTTTGGGACTGCTGCCTTGCCAGGGTGGAGACTGCTCATTCACTGCTGACTTGATGTCTGGTGATGGTCATGGAGAGGGAGAGCCTTGCGCTGTCAGTGTCCTCCCCCTGATTCATGCGGGTGGTAGAGGTTGATAATGTGTCAAATGAGTTGTAGTCAACCAGTGTTATTATTATCTTGCACTATATGGCCAAAGGTTGAGAATCACTGCACCACATTGGTAACCCTTGTGTTATAAAGCTACTTAATCTTGAGTGTTATGGATGATAAAAATGTGATTCATGTTGCAAAAATTTGTTTAGTTCACAGCTCAGTTCAATTTCATTTCAAGTGGGGTGTATTCATATTCAAATTTTGCACACAGAACATAGGTAAAGAAAAGGGAGCGTAATTACCTCATCCTCCTGTCACACTGTGCTTTGTTAACAAACACGGTGAAGCTCAGACTCTAGCTCATGCCTGTGTGTTAAACTTAACTCATTTGAAACCATCACAAACTAGTACTTTCACATATGTATGCAATGCACATTTCCCTAAAAGGAGAAAACAAAGTTATAAATTATTCAATATTTATTACAATTATAATCATATAGTTGTAAACATTTGAAAATATTCCACGTTTTTGAAAATGTATTGTCATGTCTTTTATTTCCTTTGTTTTTTGTTTACTTAAAAGATAAGCAGTTCTATAGTTTTCATTTTTTTCCCTTACTGTACCAAATGTGAACCGAACTATAGCCTTTAAAATCAATGTGCAGATATGAAAAATCTACCTTTAGACCCCTAATTTCAAGGCATTTAAATCGTCATCATAATTTGTAAAAACACTGGGTCTTTTTTATATTGCAGTGAAAGCTGTTTCAAAGGGCTTTTCTGGTTGGGAAGTAGAGGTGGTTGGGTGTCCAATGTTACAGCATAACAACTATTCAGTACACTGTGGTCAATCCCACAGTGCCAGCGGCCAGCTCCTACTTGGACTCTTGACATTACAGAGTGTAATCCCACTGACTGGCTAGAACTGTAAACTAAACACTCGTAACCGCACACATTCAAGTACGCATGCACACTCACTACACACACATACTCACCAAGGGATATGTTTTGACTCAAGCTCAGGAATAATTAGTCCCCAAATGGCAGTTGAAATTATATCTTAGGAGACTGACCACCATTACCACTGGGCTCATGTTACTTGCTGCCAGTCGTTACATAGGTTGACTGACACACACA
Organism: Syngnathoides biaculeatus; assembly: GCF_019802595.1. NCBI lineage: Eukaryota > Metazoa > Chordata > Actinopteri > Syngnathiformes > Syngnathidae > Syngnathoides > Syngnathoides biaculeatus. The sequence continues at coordinate 17,730,682 of NC_084644.1, read as the reverse complement.
ACAACCTTGTTTGGTTCCATGGAACCCTGTTACAGCGCTTTGGCTGTTTTTTGGAACAAGTCTCACTTAAAAGATAACAGAATAATTATTTGACTAAGAATATTATTCATTAACAGCTTTAAGTTCATTCTATTGAACGTACTAATGATGAGGATGCATTATGTCATGTGTAACTTGTGCTATGGTATAATAATAACAAAAAGTAGAATGTGAATGGTTGTGTATAAGTGCTTTGCGATTGACTGGCGACTGGTTCAGGGTGTGCATGCCTTCAGGGATAGGCTCCAGAATGTCAGTGACCCTAGTGAAACTAAGCAGACTTGAAAATAGATGAATAATAATAATAAATATAATGATATGCCTCTCTGTACCATATTTCTTCTTCACTGTCACATGTGATCACATTTTTGTCTAAAGCCTTCCTTAATTTCAATCAGTTTGAAAATCAGCTTTAATCAGTTTGAAAACTTTATACTCTGAGAGCCTGCCTAAAACGTTTTTTTTTCCCTTGCTTAAAAAGCAAATATATTTAATGGGGGCACATGTTTCTCATCAGTCTTGTGGTCTCCATACACCATAATGCTGAATTTGTTTTGAAATCAGCGCGATCCATATATATTTTTAATACGATTGTCACTGAGCCCTTGTTGTCAGCCACTCCAAACTGTGCGATTAAATTGAATTTGCAAATTAGTGTTGTGCTCTTATCCTTCCCAAACATTGGAATGGGGACATAGTTTCCTCATCTGGATCCTCTTAACAACGCTGTAATCATCCCAGCAGCTGTGGTGTTTCTAATTGAGATGGTTGATAACCTCCCCCACCAGCCACAGCCAGGCTCAATAACCATGACATAATCTGTCATTACAAGGCAGCGATGGAAGAAGCTGTGGAAAAAGAGAAAATCCCACATTTCTTGAGCTTCAAATTACCACATTGTTTATTTGCAAGTCTCTCACTTTCCAGTCATGCAAATATATGTTTGGAAAACAGATTTAGTCAGAAGAAAGACATAGGCACAAAAATATCCCCATTGCCATGCTCCTCAGAACCTCACCAACCTTAGTGAGAGATGAAAATCCTGATCGTTGATTAGAAAAAATAAAATGCAACATTTTAAAATATGAGTCATTACGTATAAGTTTCCCAGTGAAATTTAATAATATTTTCTCCTTGCCCTGCAATCGAAATGATCATTTGGATCTTGTTACTCACTTGCTCACAGTAATTGCACATTTTAAAATAAACATGGGGGCACCTTCTTAACTTAACCTTGCTTTCCCTCCCTAGGCTGATTCAATACTAGGAGGTGATGATGGTCCCTTTGCTGACACAGTGACCCTCGAGCAGAAAACTAGCAACATTGGTGGAACTACTGGAAAAGTCAGCCTTTGGATGCAGTGGATGTTACCTAAGGTTATTGTAAAACTTTTTGCTCCTGACCCAGCAGTCATAAAAACAGGTATGTGCCCCGCTATCTAATATTCACAGTTACACTTGATATTATCCCAAAGACAATATTGTTCACAATCGTCACTTTTTTCATACTCCTTTAGAAAATAAAATATAGTTAAAAGGGGTGGCACGGGGGTGCAGCTGTAGAGTGTTGGCTTCACAGTTTTGAGGAACGGGGTTCAAATCCCAGCTCCCCCTGTGTGGTGTTTGCATGTTCTCCCCGTGCCTGCGTGGGTTTTCTCCAAGCAGGTCAGTTTCCTCTCACATCCCAAAAACAGGCATTCATTGGAGACTCAAAATTGCCCCTGAGTGTGATTGAGAGTGTGACTGTTGTCTGTCTCCATGTGCCCTTGATTGGCTGGCAACCAGTTCAGGGTGCACCCTGCCTCCTGCCCGATGACAGCTGCAATAGGCTCCACCACTCCCCTGACCCTCGTGAGGATAAGCAGCTCATAAGATGTATGGATGGATGGATGGATGGATGGATGGATGGACGGATGGAGGGATAGTTAAAAGACGTGTAAACCCTCTTCATATTTTGTTGCTTTGATTACTTCTTTGCTTCTGCAACAATGATGAATGAATTAATAAAAATTACCTGTAATTTTGGATCAAGTGCTGCTGTTAGACAATAGCAACTTGTGCAAAACATACAGAAAATTTAACAGCTTGATAAGATTAGAGAACGTCAATTACCTGTAATTTTTTATAGTGGAACAGAGATGTGAACTGTGGTGTGTCGCTGTCTTAGCATTTTAACTGGTGAAGGGTAAAAGACGGGGATTAACTAGGGTGGAAGAGCATTGATGGAAAATACATTTAAAACTTAATTTACTTTGAATGGGTGCTCCCAATATTGAGCATCTGCCCTCCAGATTTAGAAATGGCCAGTCTTTAATTGTGGACATTTAATTTTTTGGGAGCATTTCAAGAGAGGAAGATGTTTTGAAAAACAAAAGAGATTGCAATTATGTATCATTTGGTTCACAATGAAAGGAGCCAAATTCACTGAAAGAAGCCAAATCCACTGATGGATGAGCTGGCTAATGTCGGCTCGATGTAGTTGTTGTCCAATGACATCAATGTACTGTATATCAGATTTCATTATTCATCGTTATTAAAAAAAGAAATACAAGAAATATTTGTATTTTTTAATTGAACATACAAAAACGTTATTTAAGGCATATGCTGTTTCAGGTGAAATTTAATTTTATAACTTTTCCAAGTGCACGTCCAACTGTTCAATGTTTCAGCACATTTCTCACAAGTTGCTGTTCTCTAACAAGGAGCTGAAAGACAAAATTTGCAACAGGTCTTCCACCCTTAAATCAACCGATACATTTCATGGTTCAATTGGAATTTTTTTTTTTTTTTTTTAATCATTTTCCTCATACTGTTCACATTTGACATCATGAGCCCAAGGTGACACGCAAAAATTGATCATCAGTACCTCACCATTACAGGGCTTCAAACATTATGTTCTCAGAGGGAAGGGGCCACTGAGCTTGGAATGTTATCAGCAGGTTCCAACTAAGATACAGAGACTGGAGGAGTTCGAGAAATACAGAGAAATGGATGTCCTTGAAGATTTTCTTGGATCAAGTGCTGCTGTTAGACAATAGCAACTTGTGCAAAACATACAGAAAATTTAACAGCTTGATAAGATTGGAGAACGTCAAACTTAAGTTCGCCCAGATGCCGAATGCAAATTTAAAAAAAAAAATCTGGCAGTAAGGTTAGTACAAAAAATAGTAGCTCAGTCTTTTTTGTGTCATTATACATCATGTATTTATTTTTTTTTGAAGTACTTAAGTGGCCAACAATGATTGTGCGTAACTTTCTAAGAAAAATGACTATATTTCACACCTTGTTACCGACAAATTGCTTGCTAATTTTCTACTATGATAATTTTACAATGAAATCATCTTGGGTAGTTTTTTCCCAACAAATTTTGTCATGAGTACATCAGTCTTAGATCAGGGAAATTACACCTTGGTCAATTAATAGCTGTAAATATTCTGTTCAATGTGCAAGGTTAGTTGAATTTTGTGTATTGGAAGAAAGTGCTTTGCCCTTGATTGCACTACGTTTGAAGTTTTTTCCCGATTCAAATGAATGGGGAAGGAGCGTTACATAGAGGAAGTACATGTTTAATATGTGCTCCTGTCAACTAGCTAAAGATTTGTTTTAAAGGGGTAACATTTGCAGTATTTCCTGCCGTGAATGAAAAGCATCTCTAAATTTTGGATTCAAGCAAAATAAACAGTTCTCGATCTAATTGGATGAGGTTAAAAACACCCACTTGTAACATTTCATGGGATACCTTATGGAAATGTACTGGCTCATAGTTTTCACCCTGCAATTGGCAATTCAGGTTCAAGTACTGGGTTCACTCAACATTTCCAAAAGCTAATGGGGTGCTGATAGTCACCACCTCATCAGCTATTCATGTGGGATTGAGACTGAGCCCATCAGGGAATATCAAAGGTCCACAAGTTATTGACTCTCCCCTGATCTATAAATAATCATGATTACCTTTATCAACAGTTTAAAGCTTTTTTTTTTTTTGCATTTACAAGAAATGCAAATGGCAGTTTTTCCGTGAATAACAGAGAATAATTTTTTTCAAAAAAATCTTATATAATATTTGAATATACAAATGGTGAACCACAAATTTGAGCATCCACTGTGCATAAAAAAAAAACAAAAAAAACTTTCTAGATCTCCCACAAACTATTCTCCACTGTCTCAGCCTATAGTGAAAACATGCTAAAAAATGTCCTGTAAATTCGACACACAGAATAATTTTAACAAGCTGGACAATGAATAAATGGATATATAAAAAAAAATCCAAATGATCTCAAATAAGGCTTAAATAAATGTTCGACAATTAAGACATTCTTTGAGTTTCCAGATGCTGTGGGTCTGTCGCCGAGCGCTCTGAAAATCCTGCCTCCAGCTGTCAATCAAATATTATTCTTTTGCAGCCCCTATCTATTCGTGAGGAGAGGAACGATGCATATAGCACATGCTTTCACGGGCCGCAGAGAGTCAGTCTGCCCCTCTCTTTCTGTTGAAATTCAGCAGGCCATAAATCAATGGAGGGACTTGCCAACTGTGACACGTTGCGAGGAGAAGGCGGAGGGTGGGGGTGCGGGCAGGATTTTGTGGTTCATGCATTGCAGGAGCCGGAAGATTTGATTCCCCCCAGTTCTTCCTTGCCCATACCGCGAGTAGCTGAAAGCCCTTCGCTGGAAGTATTTTGTATTGTACTCTCGCCGCTGTCAAGCTGGCATGCGGCTGCGGGGTGCCTCACAACACATTGCGCATGACGCCAGACAGCAAAAACAAGTTAGCCCAAATAGCACCAAATACATCGTACTTCAGGGAAGAAATGTTTTTTTGAGTTGTGGACATACTTTGATGGCTAACTGCACGCTATACTGGCAGAATTGGAAGGAGGAAATGACAATTATGCTAGATGGCCACTGATTGGGGAAAAAAGGATGTTAAGTATTTATACATTGGGGGATGATTCTTGACCTCACAAGGATACTTTTTAGCCTTGCTAGTAGAATCGGGAAGATTTAGAAGATGAAGGTGTTTGTTTTTTTTTTTTACTTTAATGTACAGGGAGTCCTCGGTCTACGACTGAGATCCGTTCCTACAGTAGCGACTTAATTCGAATTTCAACTTAAGTCAGATTTCACCATGAAAGTCAAAATTTACGATGACCGCTGGGATTGGCTTCTGCATTCCTGTAACCCTCGTGTGGGTAAGCGGCTCAGAAAATGGGTGTCGGTAAAACATATAAAAAAACTAAAATACATAACAATAAAAAACACAAGATGCTTCACTTACCATTAGGGAAGGGAGGCTGGGATAGCGACAATTGAAGGGAGGCTGCGCTTAGCTATTGCTAAAAAAGCAAGTGGAGGTAGCGCTTTCCAGCGGTAAATTCCTCTTTGGCGTCCTCGCCTTTCTGCTCTTTCAAAGTTAGGAAAATACTTTGGACTTTTCCCTTAATGAACATTAGGCTGATATTAAGCCTACGTTGATTTGGATACTCGATCCATAATGTAACCCTCCATCTCGGCAACGATCGAAGAATGCTGCTTTGTTTTTGTTTTTTTTTTTCTTCACAAAAAAAGTTGATCCGTGATCACTGGATCCTTCATAGGAGCGAAACCCTTCATGTGCGCTAAGATACGGGCTTTGTCCTTAATAATAATCCCCATTGTGTCTGAATGAAACCCAAGTCTTTATGTCCATCATGTCCGTCAGTATTAAGCCTTTCTCCGATTTTTAATTTTTTTCTTTTTTTTAATGATTTTAGGCTTCATTTCCATGGTCATTGCTTTTCTTTCGGCTGGATTAGCATTGCTAAAAAAACAAAAACAAAACAGCTTTCTTCTTTTGAGCCATAATGTGTAAAAAAGTGGACGAAAAAGCCAAATATACTCCCAGCACACAAACACCGATAAGCAATTTGCATGAGCTAACCAGAAACACTATGATGCTGGAACCAAAATGCCGGACGAGACAGGGGCATCCAAAGGTCGAAACGTTTTAGGTCGAGACTGTTTTAACCCGAGAACTCCCTATATTTAGAAACAAAACGAGCATTCAGGTTTTGGAGCACTTTAAAGCCCAAATAAACTATCCAAATTCTTTCTTTGGAGAAGTGAAATTCACCATAAGCTGAACAAAGCCCTACATCAATATTAAAGCTTGTTTGGAGACTATGAGTTGCTAACGATTAATTGTACCAACTTGCATGGGTTTTTTCTACACAATATCCACCCACAATAAAGCTGCCATGCAATGTAAAAACCCCCTCGGAACCTCTGCGTTGCTTAAAGTCCATTTTCCCATGCCACTCTTTCCTTGAGTGAGGGACTTTTTCAGTGGAAACGATGACAACTTATCTCAGCTCACAGGATTGCTTCACAACAATTTTCATTAGTTGTGAAACTCATTGTTCCGGTTGTGAAGGTACAGTGAGGAATGGACATAGTATGTGCACAGAATGGCTGTCTTTATGAACAATCAGTGTTTGGTGACATGCACATCCTTCATTTTGGCAAGATGAGACTGGACTGTATTCTCAAGTCATTTCACCTTCTTACTCATGCTCTCATTTTCCAGTATGTTTTTTTTTTTTTTTTTGCCAGTGTGAACATATGACCATTGAAACTAAAACTAGGAGAGCCGCTCCTATCATTACCAGGGTTCCAGCTTAAGTTGAGCCAAACATTGGTAATGCTTGTATGTCACACTTACAAATGTCATTTCAAAATGTGAAACACAATACCTTTTTCTTTGTTGTTCTCCAACAGAAGTCTGCGTGGTCAGTGAACTGGAAGACCTGAGTGCCTCAGTAGATATCCAGGATGTATACACTAAGATCAAATGTAAAGTTGGCAGTTTCAACATTGACCACTACAGATGCAGGTGGTGTATTGCTAACTCGCAATCGCACGCACAAACACATGTATGCGGACAGACCTACACAAATTGCATCTCACTCTCTTCATGTATATTCATTGGGAAAGTAATGATCACCACTTAAAACCCAAGTAATAACACAAACACCCCCACAACAGACACCCTCTATCCCCCTCTCACACACATACTTTACCAATGCCAATAACACTTTTCTCTTCCCATTCCACCTTCGTGAGGGTGATTTTTTTGGATTATCACCCCAGCGTCATCTTCTTTCCAGACAGCTTGAGACCAAAAAATTGGATGGACGATTTGACTCTGCTATCGGCTGGCCCAAGTCTGACTCACAGAGCAGATGAGTTCAGTTAGGCCATCAGTCATTTTATTTGCGCCTCTGATGTCTGAATTGATTCATAGAAACATTAACACACTGGAGGAAAACCACTTGGCGCTGTTCCATGACATCCTAATATATTGTAATCCTTCTCCAAGTCAAGTTGAATTTGGAATGCTATGATTTACCTTCTCCACAGAAATTATCAAAGCACACAAAGTGTGTGACTATATTTCAGTATTTGTAATTGTTTTTTTTCCACATACTGTATGCATGTTCTCAGTCTCTCCTTGAATTTTTCCTGATCATCCTGTAACACATATTTCATTGTTGGATTTACTAATTCAAGAGTGGCCAGTATTTTCTACCTGAAGTCCACTTAGCAGGAATCAGTTCCCCCGCCTTAGTTTAAGAAAATAACAAACCCAGCTCCTTGGATCCCATAGACCGTACAGTAATCTGTTTATGTGTGTGTTTCTAGTTCCGAGTGCTTACATGTCTCTATAAATATGTTCTTGGCTTTAAGTGCCTCTTTCTCTCATCATGCCAGAAAGTGAAGTGGGGATGGAACCTTCTTACCCTGAGTCTACACTGAATCCTGTCATTGGCAGATAGCAGAAAAGCATTCTGATTTGCCAGGTTTTGAAATCAGCTTAGCTGCTTCCAATTCAGTTTGCAATCGTTGTATGTGTTAATTACTGGCAAGATAGTGATTCAAACAACTGACTTGGCTTTAAAAGTAAACATCAGATATGTGGAGATGTCCCTGTTTTTTTTTTTTTTTTTTTCGAGTTATTTGAATTTGATTCCACCGGGCAAAATGTGTTCCATTAAGTTTGCTCCACCATAGCAAGCCAGTACAATGTCAGTGGTGAGAAGTAGTTTTCCAGTGTAAAGGTGTCATTGGTGATTATGTAATCTTCTTACCTCTCCCTACAGGTGTATGCCCAATTGTTACTAGGACTGGGCCAAACTCAATCTTTTTAGTAGACCTCCATGCTTTCCCAATAAACATAATGGGTCTGTTCCAGTTATTTCTGTTTAATACACATTAATAAACACCCTTTAAACTGACCAGAGTTTTGGCACGATGAGGCTCTCCACAATCCAAGCCAGGTAAGATCCTTGTCGGTTCAGGACAATAGTGAAGGTTCCATGGGCTCCTTGGCCACTGTAATCGCCATCATCCGCATATACAAGAAAGGCCACTGGGATTGGAGTCTATATTCATTATTCTGAACACATAATTGTTTGGTATTTCTTCCCCAGCCCAGTTTATTTGTGTGGAGTGAGTTGGGTTAAATCAAGCCTGACACAGAAAATGTCTCATCTGGCTAATTATGTCTCACTGCTGGAAAGTAGTAAAATGGTTAAGGTCAGTCTAGTATTAGAAGTGCCTACTTTCACTGAAAACTAAATTTAATCAAAAGTTATGACTAAAAAAGTAGAGGAGGGATTGAGAATGACAGAGGAAACTCAGAATAATATTCAGGTATAATTTTCAGATGCTTTCATTATAAGGCAAGAAAGGCACTTGTGAGGAGACAGTAAAGCTGCATTTAAAAGGAATTCATACTGTCCCTTTAGTGAACTTTTGTTTGATTAATAGTAGTGCCTTTGCCATTTAATTATTTCTATATGTGGGAGAAAAGGAACGACGTATTAAAGATGTCTAGTCTATCTTCTTCAAGCACCTGTCTATTGTAATTACGATATTTCTTTTTTTGGCATTTTGACCCATAGACAGCATCTGTTAACTTTCAAAAGGTATTACTGAAAAAAATGCAGATATGCTCCTCCGGAGAGTTGTGAGGTGTTTGTTAATTAGTGAGTCACACAAATATTACAACCAAAAAGTCACAGAAGGGATTCATGTGTCTTTGCCCCCCCCCAAGCAAATGAGTTCACATATTCAGATTCAAAGCCAGGCCACAGGGTTTGGAAAGAGAAATCCTGATCACTATACCAAATGGAAACCAATGAGATGAATGCTGTGTTTATCTTAATCTTAATAGCTTCATTTTGCTTTTTTTCTTAACAGCCGCTCTCTGTTTCTGTGTGCCACAAGCTTAATTGGATACCGGAAGGAATATCTGGGCTTCATATTATGTTTATCTTGTCTCCATTAATACCTTTGAGGACTGTTGCTGTGAAATGATATTCATGTTGCAATTACATATGTGTGTATACATACTTGACCATACACGGCCAACCCCATGGCTTTGTTTATCTCAAAACTCCGGCCATTAAAGAGATATTATCAAACTGTATCACAGTCATGTAATTAATTCCAGATTCCCCATTGAGACTTGGCCATGTGTGTGTCTTCAGACCAGGTCAAGGCTGGCACTCTGGGCAATATGAAGGAGTCCTTCTGCAGTGCAAGGAGAACGCTGTGGTGAGGCCTCTGCCTGTCTCAGTACAGCCAGCATTAGGCCTCCTTATAATGCATCTCTGTCATTCTGCTGCTCTGAATTAGGGTTCTCAATACCGCTTCGTGCTCGACAGACAGGAAAAGACTTCATGATTCTGGCTGTGACTCAGAGTGCCATGACATGTTAGATTGAGATACACCCTAAAAATAATCAAAATAATATGACAACAGATTGACATTATATGAACACTCCGACATTCCCTGTCTCTCCAGTGGTTCTGATTGCCTTCATAAGCAAGTGGATGGAATTTGGTGACATGGGCCTCCATTCTCTTTTTGATTCAAGCGGATACTGTAGATGGTCTTATACTTGTAACATAAGTTGTATGTAAAATTATTTTCATAATAATCAGCCATTATCCAGTCATGTTTATCATGGACTGAATGTACTTTATTGCATAAAAATAATGCTTTAACGATTACATTCCTATTGTGATTACATTATGCTCATATGTGTTGTTGTATATGACCATTACACAGTATTTCTGCTGGTTGAAGATGGCACAGTTTCCTTCTGTTTGACTGATTAATTCCAAACATGTTTCCCCCAATTATTTAAGGGACACAATTCTTTGAAATTCAATGAACTTCAATCATCTCTGTAATGTTGTTTACTATGTTTCTTTCTGTTTACGCACACTTACATTTTTCCTCCTTCTCCTGGTCTCTCTGTGCTCTTGTGCACCTACTGTGTCTTTCCTTTCCTCCAGTACGGAGGAGGGTGTTCAGCACAACTGTGGAGGAGTGGTCCTCTCTTGCACTGACAAGCTGAACAGACGCACTGTGTTGGTTCGACCAGTCAGCAAACAAGATTCTCTCAGCCAATTCTCTGGCTTTTTCCCTCCTGTAAGAATATGGCACTTCTGCTTTGTAGCTCTCTCTGCTATGCTTCATCTGTAGTGGTTTATATTCAGTGCATTCCTCAGAGATGTTTTGGCAGCCAGTTCTTTGAGAACTTTACTTTGAAATGAACCAGCTATAAAGTATATTCCAAGCACTTCCAATCAATTTAAATCAGTCTCATATGATTCTTAAGGGATGTAACTGTGTAGCTATTACACTTTGCGGAATGTATCATACGTTTGTTTGCTTCAGTTTTTTCAGAATGATCTCACAAATAGCACAGAATTGTGTTTTCACACTATACATAATCAATCAACTGTCATTGTTTGTTTTTGAAGACCTATACTGGAGTGTTTCAGGCAAATTTTTGCTTTAACTTTTACTCACCTAAATAAGTATATTTATATAATAACTATATTAATTGTATAATTAAACATTTACTGTATAATTATACAATTTAACTACAAAAACGTACCTTTTCTGATTTCATTGTCTTCTCAAAGTATCTTTTATTGTATTTATTCCTACCTAAACCATGTAGCATATTAGCCCAGGTTCCTGTCTTAATAGGCATATATATATATATATATATATATATATATATATATATATATATATATATATATATATATATATATATACACACACACACACACACACACACACAGTGAAGAAAATAAGTATAATAACACCCTGCTACATTGCAAGTTCTCCCACTTAGAAATCACGGAGGGGTCTGAAATTTTCATCATAGGTGCATGTCCACTGTGAGAGAGATAATTTAAAAAGAAAAGTCCAGAAATCACGATGTAGGGTTTTTTAATGATTGATTTGTCTGATACAGCTGCAAATAAGCATTTGAACACCTGTCTATCAGCTAGAATTCTGACCCTCAAAGACCTGTTAGTCCGCCTTTAAAAGTCCACCTCCACTCCAAGTATTATCCTGAATCAGATGCGCCTGTGTGAGGTCGTTAGTGGCATAAAGACAGCTGTCCACCCCATACAATCAGTAAGACTCAAACTTGTAACATGGCCAAGGCCAAAGAGCTGTCCAAAGACACCAGAAACAAAATTGTACAACTCCACATGGAAAGGGCTACGGAAAAATTGTCAAGCAGCTTGTTGAAAAAAGATCCACTGTTGGAGCAATCATTAGAAAATAGAAGAAGCTAAACATTACGGTCAATCTCAATCAGAGTGGAGCCTCATGCAAGATATCACCTTGTGGGCTCTCAATGATCCTTAGAAAGGTGAGGAATCAGGCCAGGACTACACGGCAGGACTTGGTCAATGACCTGAAAAGAGCTGGGACCCCCGTTTACATGGTGACTGTTGGTACTAGACATCATGGTTTGAAATCATGCATGGGACTCAAGGTTCCCCTGCTTAAACCAGCACATGTCAAGGCCCGTCTTCAGTTCACCAATGACATGTCATAATTCCACTAACCGTGTTTGGAGGAAGATGAATGATGAGTTCCATCCCAAGAACACCATCCCTACTGTGAAGCATGGGGGTGGTAGCATCATGCTTTGGGGGTGTTTTTCTGCACATGTGACAGGACGACTGCACTGTATTCAGGAGAGGATGACCGCGGCCATGTATTGTGAGATTTTGGGGAACAACCTCTTTACCTCAGTCAGAGCATTTAAGATGGGTTGTGGCTGGGTCTTTCAACATGACAATGACCCGAACCACACAGACAGGAAAACCAAGGAGTGCGCTCTGTAAGAAGCATATCAAGGTTCTGGTGTGGCCTAGCCAGTCTACAGACACAAACCCAATAAAAAATCTTTGGAGGGAGCTGAAACTCCATGTTTCTCAGCGACAGCCCAGAAACCTGTCTGATCTAGAGAAGATCTGTGTGGAGGATTCTGCTAAAATCCCTCCTGCAGTGTGTGCAAACCTGGTGAACAACTACAAGAAACGTTTGACCTCTGTAATTGCAAACAAAGGCTACTTTACCAAATATTAACATTGGTTTTCTTAGGTGTTCAAATATTTATTTGCAATTATCACAGAAATAAATCATTACAAAAATCATACATTGTGGTTTCTGCATTTCTCTATTTCAATTATCTCTCTCACAGTGGACATGCATCTGCGATGAACATTTCAGACCCCTCCATGATTTCTAAGTTGGAGAACTTGCAATGTAGCAGGGTGTTGAAATACTTATTTTCTTCACATATATATATATATATATTTATATATATATATTAAGCCTCCTGGAAGTCTCATTATGAATGCACATTTATTTTCAGTTGAATATTAAACTCTAATTTTAGCCCATTAGTCAATGTATTAAGTTTCTATTGGTTGTACTGGAATGAGTTCAACATGATTTCAGGTGACAGAGCCTGTTGCAGTAATTATTTTTTTCCCCCTCTCTCTCCACTGGCCAGACGGCAGCCAAGGTCTTGGAAGGTTCTCACCAGCAACATGGGTTTTTGTCCATTACCTACACACAGGCTGTCACCAAAAATGTTCGTCATAAACTCACCACACGGCCTGAGCGGCCAGCGCACATTGCTGCAACAGCCGGTCAGCGTGTTACTGCTGATCCACTAGCAGATGGTTCACCTCAGTACCTGAGAGAAATCCTACTGACAGCTCAGCCCTTTGATGTTGTGCTGTCCTGTCCTTTGTTAACTACTGTAGCTACAATATTTCAGGTAGGAGCTAACTGAAAGTACACATTTATAAATGTTGTTCCTGGAAAATGGTTTGGACTTTTGAATTATCTCGATTTTGATTGTATTGCTAGACAACAGTACCAAGGCGATACAAAGACCGTGGAAAGTCAGCAGGCCAGCCAATGAGGAGCTACACCTTGACCTCTCGATGTTTGCCTCTCATCTACATCAACACTAATCTGATCAGGGTTTTCTGCCCTCGAGCAGCTGACAAAAGTATATCAGGTACTAAACAGTCATTTGAAGACACTCTACTTTTGGACGTTCCATAAGACTTATACAGCTGTCAATTGTGTGTGTCGACAGATCTCCATGCAAATCAAGAAGATACGTTAGTACTTAAGTTGGGTTCCCTTAGCATGGCACCTCAAGCTGATAACCCCCTTAGCCGCACAGTGCTACGCAAAGACCTCTACCAGTAAGATTTGCCTTTTTTCCCCACTAATAAGTCTTAAGTCATTTCAGAAACGTCTTCTATCAGTTGCTTCTTGATTTATTATTACAATGTGCAGCGTAAACACTGATACCCTCTTTTAATTGATTTAAGAGTCCAACAGACTTGGCTTGGCTTGGCTATTTGATTGAAAAGTATCGTAACATAGAATAGAAACTGTTGTTAGGGAAATATTTTTCACGGTACCTTAAGATTACTAATTTGTGTGTTATATATTTATGAATACAGTTAGTGGCTGCTTCATATCACAGTCAAGCTGCATCAGCAATGACAAAGCACAATAAATGACATCTTTAGGGTCTACAACTTCTGCCAGCTCAAACAAAAGAGTCATATGGTTGAAAGCTGCTAGGCCGGGAAAATCTGTACTTCTAAGGGGAATATCTCGGCACAAAACATATTTCCCTGCTATAGGCAGCACTGAGGTTCTGGATTGTGTCACAGCTGCCTGGAAACCACAGCCTCACATTGTAACTGTGAGAAAGCATTTGTTTGAATGGGCAGATATGTTGCTGGCAAACATATGTAATGGGGGGATAAAAGTGATGCCTAATGCTTTGTGCAGCTGGAAGTAAGATGTGTGCTGACACACGACGTAATGTGGAAGAAAAAAAGGATGGATGACAACACTTGCTTCAGCCAGTGGGAATGTCTTAAAAGGGGAAAATGCTAGCAGCAGGCAGGCAGAGATGGTCTATGCACAGGGGTATGCCCGCCAACCTGAAACAGATACAGAAAACAGCACGTGTGCTATTAATCAGTTACCATAGCTACTGTTTTACTGCATCTTGTCATGTTGCTTCTTTTTTTTTTTTTTAAATTCAACCCAGTTTCACAAAGGGCACGATTATGTTTTATGTTTGTTTATGGTGCGTGCTAGGTTGGCATATACAGTTTACTTCGGTTCCACAGAATGTTGTTATCTTGTCAGATGATGACTAAAAATGTTGTAAACATGGAAGTAATCTTTGAGAAAATAAGAGTTCCTTCCCTCGAAATGTTCAATTTCACCCTACAAATGGCCTGAAAAGGTCTGCCTCTGGGAGTTTGAGGTGCTGTGGGTGCGGTGCCACATCTCCTCAACAATGATGGGCTCATAGAAAGCTCCACTCTGACCTAAACACACTATATTGACTCAAAACTTTATCCACTTATATACGATGAACTTGGTAAAGTGCACATAACAATTAGAAAGTTCCGCATCTTTGAAATACATACACCACATACAGTGCATATTCAAGATGCATGTTTGCACTCCCTCTTACCAATGCCATGACCAGTAAGCATGTGTGCAAAGGCATTATCTTCCTCACTACCTTCTTAGATCACGTCTGAACATAAATTAAATACGATCGTTGACATTTTATTCCTTAGAATGCATGTGTTTTTATCTGCGCTTAATCATGCTGTATTTGATCCCCCTAGTCATATAAAGTAAGTCACAGTCGATGGGCTGTGATCCTGTACACATATGTGTTTACAAACTATAACCATATGTGGCTGCAAGCGCAATATGTGCCAGTAGCCATTTGCTGTAACTTTGTATAAAGTCCACCTCTAATTACATCCGTGGACCAAACTGAATGACTAATCTGAGCTACAGCTATGGTGTTATTGTCTCCTGTACATGGAATTGCTTAAAATGACTAACACGAAGTTTGATTTTAATGCCACCCTGGGAGACCAGAGGCCGGCCAAGTCTAAGGAGTGAGCCGGCATAAACATTCTGACGGAGCATATCTAGATGAGGTTCCACTAACGCTATCTTCAACTTCCCTTTTTAGTGTACTGTGTGTATGGTTATCACTTTGCCTCTTCAAAGAAGGCTAAATAAACCAGTTCCTGTAAGACATCAGACACAAGTTGATATCCACTACAAGGTTCATTTGGTAGCAGTTTACAGTTTCATTTGATCATGTGACATTGAATTTAGTTTCCATAAAAGAGGAGGTCCCCAGCGGCCTCTCTGCTAAACAGGAATTATTACACAGGCCTCAAGGCTTCCCCTTTTCTTCCCTCTCCATTTTGAGCTTACAAGGCCGCTGTCAATTTACACAGCTGAAATCATTTTCCTGTCTTGAAAAATCGTGTGCATGAGTGCTGGTCAGAGGAACGTCCAGCATGCATTCAACCCTGGCTTTCTTGTGGTTTGGCCCCTTTCTAAAACTGTACAGATCTTTTACTCACCACTTATGTGCATTTTTTTTTTTTTTTTTTTTTGCTCCTTATGGAACACCCATAAATTTGTTTGACAGGATTACAAGTAGCCCAAAGATGGCTGCACCTTTTCAGGGACACCATGTAGAACCACATAAAATACACTGTGAGGGTGTTTCAACCCAGTTTGTGTTTCTATTTTCTAGACAGTGATCTTTGATCATTCACTAGAATATTTAATTCTGAGCAATACTTGTTCTGAGAAGCTGGACAACTGACAATTTGTTTTACTTTTGGAAAAAAAAAGTATTGTGAAATTCAACCTGTTCGATGTACAAACTGTAACTACTATGAAATCTTTTATAACCAGTCGAAGCAGTGTTCCGTGTAACATTTTAACATTCATACATCAGTGGGAAGTTTATTTGGTACTATATTTCATGATATACATTGATTTTCAAAGGAAAGACAAGTTTTCTAACAAAACGGTCTAGCTGTACTCATTTGTTGAGTACTGGATTTATGTATGTATTTCTGTCTTTAGCGACCTGCACGTTTCCCGACAACTCCTAGATGACACATCCCTAGATTCCATCACATACCCGTTACCTCATGGTCTGTCTGAGACCAAGGGAGCATCCCGCAGTGCCACAAAATATGTTTTGTTATTTTGTTTTCATTGGTGCACATCTACGTGTCTATGGTAACAGAAGGGAAGGCTCATTTTGCTGTGTCAGTGGTAAAAGAGAGAGAGAGCAAAGCTAAAATGGTGTAGAGTATCTTTCTGTGTCTTCCATATTTTATTCATTGGTTTAAGTTTTGACCTTTTCCCTCCTTACTTTATTTTCCCATTCTATATTGCTTTCTTGAGGTTTATGGCACTCTAACCAAATGTGATTATTTTATTTGTTTATTAATTCTATTTTACGACATTGGTCTCCTTAACATTATTTTTTCTTCTTTTGTCATTCCTTCATTTAGCTTGATTTTTAGCTCTTTGTAAATTTCATTTTCGCTTTTTGTAATTTGCTCACTGTTCCGCATCATTTGCATTATTATTGGCCTTTTTTTGCACATGCCCCCCCCCCAAAAAAAAAAAATCCAGTCTTATCTACATTATACTCCATTTCACTTGTCTATTTTTCCATACCCAGTCACTCTTAATGATCTTACTGACGTTTTCTCTCTATGTCTTTATGTGAATTTCTGTTTACCTTTTCCCTATTTTTCCAATGTAGGCTAGAATGGTCTACATCCCAGCATACTACGGTCAATAAGTCAGTCTGCTTGTTGAAAGGCATCCTGGTTAAGTCGCATATATGGTAAATATAAAAAGCAAGCACATCCCTGTTGATGTTAATATACATGTGCCAAAAAAAAAGATCCCAAGATTAGTCATTTGAAAACATTTTCTGACATTGTAACACCTATAACATGTAGGAAAACAAAACAAAACATTATTTTATCTATTTTCCTGCCAACTTACCCCATAGCCCGGGCATATGAAGAAGATGTTTGATTGTCACATTTACTAAACTGCCAGTAAATGCTAAAAATTTCTGAAGCTCCTTCAATATTGCTGTCAGCCTCTTGGCAGTCTCCCTGACCAGTTTCCTATTCATATTTTCATAAATTTTGGAGGGCCTTTCAGTTCTTGGTAATGTCACTATTGTGCCAAATTTTCTCCTCTGCATGATGACTGTGTTCCAAGGTAGATTTTACTGCCTTGGGAATTCTTTTGAAGAATGCATCCCCACTGATACTGTGGAAGCTCTCTGTGGACAATGGGTTTTGCTGTATATGTGATGACGAAAATGCCAGGAAAAGGACACTAGAAGTGCTGAATTTTTCAGAGAGTTAATCTGAGGCTTTTTAAAAGGTGGGAGGTGTAGACTCCCTTATAACCTACATTTGTATGATTTGGTTAATTCAAACAAATGGAATGGTTATACAGGTGGAACGACTGGTTCGAGCATTGGCCTCACAGTTCTGAGGACTGCGGTTCAAATCCCGGGCCTGCCTGAGTGGAGTTTGCATGTTCTCTCCGCGCCTATGTGGGTTTTTTCCAGGCACTCTGTTCATTAATTGGAGACTCTGAATTGCCTAAAGGTGTGATTGTGAGTGCAACTGCTTATTTGTTTCTATGTGCCCTACGATTCGCTTGCAACGGGTTCAGGGTGTCTTTTGCCTCCTGTCCTGAGATATCTGGCATAGGCTCCAGCACTCATGTGATCCTCGTGAGGATAAGCTGCTCAGATAATGGATTGATTTAATGGTTGTACATGTTCAAGCAGGGCATGAAATTGTGGGTGGCGTCGCCTTGAATTGCAGTTCCCAAGGTCAGTGGTTCTCAAACCTTTTACAACACGTACCCTCTAAGATAATTAATCAATACTGACCATATAATTAGTTCTCAACATGGTCCTTTTTGTGGCTTACTGCTTTAATTTGTGGTGTTCCACTCATTACAGTGTGCTAGGCATGTCCGCACTCTTCATTTTTCTTTTCCTAATAAAACCCAAAATTCCCAGAAAATGATTCATTAGATGCTTCAGTGCACACTTGCTTCATCACTTTAGTCTGTTGCCAGGTCCAAATTTCCCCGTTTGTTTACACCAGCTATAAGTGTGTCAACTCTGCTACACTGCTGCAGTGGAAAAGCACATTTCTGGCCACACACAGTGACAAGTTGGACCTGCACTTATTATATACATTGCTTTTGGAGTTTTACATTTTTCCGTGCTGCTGAGAAACCCAATGATTACTGTAAGCTCTTTCATCGGTTGAGGATTTTTGCATTGACACAGTGCAATGCTGTATGTGCATGCTGTATATCCAGTGTATTCATCTATACTTGAAAGAGGTTCAGTCCAGAAGATTTCTTGAAGCAAAGGTCCAGCACATCATAATGTCTCACAATTTAGTCTTATATATATTAAAGTGGCCTCATAGTTGTATCCACATCTGTGTGCAGTTGATACGTCAGTCTAACCTTATTAATTAAATACCAACCTTTTGATAATTTTAATTGTCATGTAATTGAAGATTTATATGTCACTGCTTAGTTCAGTGGAAAATATGACTAATGCCTTAAATGGGACCATCTCATTATTTTCTTCATGGCTGTTTTGTTTGTTTTATGATTGTGCAGCTGCAAAATGTCTTATCGTTCAATTTGTATCCCAAGTTTTCCTTAAAGAATGGTACACATCTTACAAATGTTGCCTGGGGTCATGGATTCCCGTAATGAATAAAACTGATTTGAATATAAAGGGGCATGGGCGGTGAATCTCGGGTGTTAATCTTCAAACTGTGGTCGCAGCTCATAGAGCGCCACCTCTGATAGTAAATTTCTGGGTCAACGTCAACCTTCCATACTGCTCTAGTACCATGCACACAACACAGCGAGCCAGGAAGGAGTGAAGGGGATGCGTATCAGGGACTTTAGAGAGTTAGCGACTACAAGAGGAAGAGTCAACTCATAATTCAGATGTCTTTGATACAGGTTTTTGTCTTTACTTTTTTTTTCCAGTTTTAGTAGATTAATATCTGTTATTCTTCCCTTTAAGAACTGGGAGTTTGATTGATGGATGTCCCAATTTCAAAGAAGATAATAGCAAACATGTTATATACTATGTAAGTTGATCTCAGCGAATGGCAACAATGGCTTTCCCTACGAGTGCTTTCCGAGAACTTTGTTTGTGGAGCTAATTCTATGAGAGAAGAACAGAGAAAACCATAAAAAAATGTTAGTGGTTTTGACTTTTGATCTGTGAACTACAGTATCTTTCCACTTAATCGAATTAAGTCAACCACTCAGAATGAGGCTATGATTCTTTTAAGGGTGTACTCCACATTGTCTAGACTGACCACCAGTCATCCCTCTTTCTGTTTAACTTGATGCTCTAAAAGAGATATGATACAAAGAATAATGAGGACCAAAAAAAATTGGAAGTCCATTGTTTGCAAACAAGCTGAGACTTATGTATCATACTGTGCCGTAATCATCTTTAGTAATTCCTCTAAATCCACTTAATAGTCATCCTAAAGTTGTCACGCAGCTCCTCATTGTGTTTAACCAGCAGTCTCTACGCAAGCAGGGAGCAGTATACCAGGTCTTGTGTTGTGGTGTCTGCTGACTTCTGTGTACAGCTTGTGGTTCATTCCTTAAATATCTGTGGCCTCTCTGATGTTATTCTCAGGCTCCTTAGCTCAATGAGATGGTTGCAACACAACACTTGTATTTCCCCACTGGAGTTTAGATATTCGGGGGGATTAGGCAAGAAGAACCTTCCTTGTCCGGGTCCCACTTCACATATTACAGTTATATTATTCGAAGAATTTTGATGGATTCTGTGAACAAACAGGGAACGCTTGGATGTTGGAGCTCACCACAGGCGAATCCAACAAATAAACCACATTAAACTAGTACATTTATTTTCATTCTTTTTGTAGGAGCATTTGGTTTTGGAGCTTGGTTCAACATTTTCCCCAGCCTGTGGTCTCTTAATTACCTTTGTCAGACTGGGTATTTATGTAATTTTCTACCGACCAAAAATGATTGATTCTTGTCATCCCGATAACATGCTGATATTTTCTGTAATCACACTGGAGGTTCCAAGAAGTTTTATTGAGATAATCATTCGACTGAAAATGTTTTTAAACATTTAAAGCTACAATAACAGTCAGTAGAGCAGCCTTCTGTCGAGGTTGAACTATAACAAAAGACAAACATTATAGAGCCCTATATTTGTTTATTTGCCCAATCACATTGTGGGACGATACAGTTTGTGTCGTCAGTGAAGTGTGCGCTCACAATAACGATAGCAACGTTCATTATTGTGAACCCACACACAAAAAAAGCAAACCAACAAGGTTTCTGTCCTGAAAACAGGCAGGTATTTAAATTAATAAAAGCCACAATGGACACTGAAGTAACTTGAAACTTACAAAACTGATAATTAAAAATATGTATCCTGAAAATTAACCAACGAAAATCAGACATGGCTTTTGAATTTTGATTCAGTAGAATCATTTTTTAAAGAATCGTGAAATAGTCCTAGACAAAAATTATTGCACCTTGAGAATTTATTTTTTTTTTTTTAATTATTTTAGGGACTGGGTAAACCAAGGTTTGTCCTCTAATTAGAACCTTAGTTTCCTTCAAACGTTTCTCTGCCTCTCTATTTAAAGAGTGACGAGTAATCACCATGCTCTTTGGTAACATAGAGTGTACTAAACATGGACCACAGGAAGTGAAGGAGAATGTTGTATCCGGGAATTAGACAGTCCATGTTAAAGTTAAAGTCTGAGAGACCTTCTCTAAGCATCTTGATGTTTCTTTAACTACAGTACAGCGTGCATATTATTCACAAATTTAAAGTGCACGGGATTAGAATCAGCCTTCCGGTATGTGGCTGAAAGGGCAACTTGGTTGTCAAATTTAAGACATGGATAACACACTTTTTACTTTGCCTTTCAAGTTATTTCAGTTATCATTTGTTTTTTATGATTAATTAACAGGGGTATTAACAAGTGTGTTTATAATTAACAAAAACACAGGTGAGACAAGAATCTAAAATCAATCTCAGTCACACAAATTGTAACATTTAGTATGCAGCACATTTTTTATTTATTTATTTGATTTCAAATTCTTGGCTGGGGATACAGGATCCAGTGCCCTATGTTGTTAGTTTCTTTATGCAGAATATTTGTGAGCAGAATACATTGCTTGATCTGCCGTTTATGTTTAGATGTGCACCAAAATGTAGTTAGGCCCGACTCAGCATATGTGTTGTCTATCTGGTGTCATGGTAATCAGTTGCACAGTATATTGTACACCAGTGATAAATGGTGAAAACTCATGCAGTGAGTAGCATGGCTTATAGTTCAACAAAAGGGATTACAATTCTGGGCTGCAGTGTATGCTGAGCTTTGTGACATCAATACAGTACATCATTTTACATTAATGAAGAAACAAATTCCGCCACATTTTGTTTTCACTGATAGCTCTGTGTCACGATCAGCTTGGTGTTGTTTGAACCTGGGCAGCAGTACGGCACTGTTGCGGATCATAAGGCGAGTCTCTGTGAAGCTTATACATTTTGTTGGGTAGACTGCAAAGGTTTACAAGGTGACTTGGTGGAAGTAACATCCAAAATCCTTGCTGTTGGAGCTCAAGTTGTACTCCACCACACTTCTCTGTGATGCCGTCTTTGCCTCCTTCATGTGCCATAGATTTTAGTTGGTATTTAGCAATTCTAAGAAAAAAAAGGATTTATGAAATTTGGTGAAAGTGCGCAGTAGACACCCTCATGTCTTCAAGTCTTCCGTAATGAATGTTTTATCATGTTGTGACGAATGAAAACTATAAAAACATGAATACTAGAAGAGTGTGTGTTACTGAGGAGTCCACTCATGTAGACAGCCCCTCGATTTTAAATGTCCAAAACCATGTGGACAGCAAGCCTGCCAAGCCGCACTGTGGTCCTCCTTGGTATCCCTACTCAAGTCACCATGAGAAGAGACCAAAAAAAATACAACTTTGTGCTGATGTAGTTTTATTTGCGTAAAGATCTAGTTTTCTTTGCGTAAAGATGTTAGTCACATATAAATAATATGTAATAGTGTAGTTTTGACAAAAACGTGGAGTCAATGAACCAGTCAATGAACTAACAGTAAAGGTTCATATTAGGCTATTGGTCCATATTGAACACAGATATTGCTGTGGATCAATTTGCTTCAATATGATTCACGTTGTTCATCACACAAACAAAAAAACAAAAACATTTTGAGTGATCTTGTGAAGAATGTAGTCATTTTGTCAGATTGAAGGATCATAGGAACCCAACCATGATTAGTCCTTAAAATAAAAATTCCCTTTCATAAACCCCATTAGCTTTTTTACTGGTTAAATTGTAGGCAGACTTGTATGTGAGTTGAAGCGCTTTATGACTGTATTTTTTTTAATTTACTATTTCTTGAAAACTGGTTGTACCACAAGTTATTTTAAATTGTATTCATTTTTTCTCAGCTCTTCTGGAATCTTTGTGAGATTTTTTTTTTGTCCACCTCACTGTTATATTAAAGGAAGCCTCCGCTAATTCTTGTTTAGGGCACGTGCAAGGTGACAGACCTTTTCTGTGAGTTTCCCGGAAACCACTCTTGTGTTTTGGCATGCTGCTGTCATTCAGGTCGGGGCGCATTGTTGACAGATGTCAGTGGGTTGACTACTCGGCTATGCTGTTCTCATAAAAGGATCTGATCCTGGGATTGAATGCTTGGCCACTGGACTGTGACCTCAGTGGCCTCAGCTGTATGTGCATGTGTATCAACGTCATCCTGAAGCAGGATATGAGGCTCTAAGAATACACCCTATCACAAACTAGGAAACCCAACTGCAAACTGTGATATACACATTCTCCTGTCAGTGTGTGATGTGTGCACACAGCGGAAATAGCATGTGCATATTTTTTTTGTGCTTGTGTGTCAGTGTGTGTTGTCAAAATCCAGCCTTGCACATTATGCTGGTGTTTTCGTTCTTTTTCATGCTGCGCATGACATGTTGATATTCTGGCATCCTGTGGTTGGTTTGAAGCTTGTCAGGGAGCCTCTGACTGGTCAACCACACAGCATATCACACACCAGGTGGTCGGCATTATGTCATCGCTAATTTATTTTTCGGAAGATTTACCTTGAAATATCAGAAGCCGAGCAATTCATCAATATACAAAGCAATCACTTTGAATTTACAGTTCAGAAGTGTTCACATAGAAACATTCTTGTTTAAGCTTGAAAGTGTGCGCGTGGTCAGTAGTTACCTGCCATCAACTCCCTGGAACATTGCATCAAAGAAAAGACAATTGGAGGCCTGAAGTAGGGAGAAAAAAAAAACTTCAACCTCAAGAAAGAAGGAATGTGCAGATGCTTTTAAATGCCCATGTGTGAAGCCACAAGCATAGCTCTGGGAAACCCATGAGAATCCAGTGGTAATTGTCTAATGCTTGTGTAATGAGAGGCATATTACAAGCCCAGGAGGTCGTACCAAACTCTAAAGAACCAGAAGCTGTGCTCAGAACTTTTAGGGAGCTCCAAGTCCTTGTGTGGGGTATTGGATGTTTACACTATCTGTGTCTCACTTTCATTGTACAGTAGTACAGTGAAGAAAATAAGTATTTGAACACCCTGCTACATTGGAAGTTCTCCCACTTAGAAAATTATCGCCAACTGGTATAGATATTTTTCTCCTTCTTTAGTGTCCAACCTGGTATCCATGTCATCACATACCTCTTGTTTGGCCATTTCCACCTTCGCCCTACATCCCATCTCCACATATTCCATTCTCTTCTCCTCGCTCTTCTCAGTGTTCCATTTCTTATAAGATAACCTCTTTCCCTGTATGTCTTGTCATACATGTCTGTATGTCTCCTCCATTTTCTTACCAAAAGATATACCAAGTACACTCCTGCCTGTTTCTATAATCACATTGGTTGCAGTTTTCCAGTCTTCTGGAAGCTCCTCCTCTCCACTAAGAGCTTGTCTCACCTCTTCTTGAAAAGCTGCACAATGCTCTTCCTTCATCTTTCTCAGCTTCCACCACATGGTTCTCTGCTCTGCCTTTTCCTTCTTAATCTTCAACTCCCACTAGCAGATTCACCTTACAAAACTAAAAATGGTGGTGAGGAAAAATTATATAGATCAAAAAGAGAGAATGATACAATTAAACACACCGTAGAGTGCAAGAAATATTATTAAAATTGGAAACACAGGGAATCCTTGATCTTCGAACAAGATCCATTCCTACACTGGCGACGGATTTCACCATTAAAGTAAAAATTTATGATGGTTGCAGCACACCCAGAACCCTTTTGATGATAAGCGGGTCAAAAAGTGGGTGATGGTAGGTACTTTGTATAAATAAACTGAAAGGCGAAAAAGCAGGGGAGGCTGTGCTTAGTATTGCATGTGCAGGTAGTCCATGGTGGCGGTAAATTCCTCAGCGTCCATGCTTTTCTGCTCTTTTCAAGTTCGGAAAATATGCTGTGCCTTTTCCCTGAATGAACATTAGGCTGACATTAAGACAATGTTGATTCTGATCCTCGATCCAAAATGTAAATAATCTTTCTATCTCAGGAATGACCCACTGTAGTCGCCACGGTCGACCGACTGAAAACCCAAGTCTTTACCGATGTTCGTCGGTGTTACTCCTTTCTATGATCTTTTTATGATGGTAAGCTTCATTTTATGGTAATTGCTGTTCTTTTGGCTGGACCAGCATTGGTGAAAAAAAGCCCAGCTTTCTACTTTTGGGCAATAATATGTAAAAAAGTGGGAGAAAAAGGCAAAGATTTTACTTGATCAAAAACACAAATAACCAATATGCATTAGCTACGCAGAAACACTCTGGTGCTGGGGACAAAATGGCAGACGAGACATGGGCGCCTTAAAGTCAAAATGTCGTAGGTTGAGGATGTCGTAACCCGAGAGGACTCTCTGTACATTCACACTTGGGGCTGACGTCAACTTATTCCATTTGTGTGCAGATAATAACTAAATGCTGCTTCACCATGTTTGCTTTGGACTCTGCACTCCATTATAAGACCTGATTCAGCCGATCGCAGAGCCCTACTGGGTTTGTATTTCATTAGCATTTCCTCCATGTATTTAGGACCTAAACCATTTAGTGATTTATAGACCAGTAGCAGAATTTTAAAATGCATTGTAGAAAGAAAGTTAATTGTTTTTAAAAATCCTGTACTAGAATTATTATAATATAGTCATTAAAAAATATATTATTGATTAGCATATTTATGAAATATATCATCCTAAAAAAATTGCTAACATAGCAGGCTGGATGGCATGCATAACACAAAAATAAAGTACAAATTGTACAAGTAAGAATCTGCAATAAAGCAAGACTGCAAAGCAATAACTGTGGTATAGCCGAGGATTATTGTATATGCATTCCAGGGCTGGGACTCATTGTTACTAGATGTGTATCCTGGGAGTCAAATAGTCAAGTGTGAAAAGAGCTGTTACCTCCATCCATCATCTAAGCTGCTTATCCTTACAAGGGTTGCGGGAGTACTGGAGCCGATCCCAGCTTTCATCGGGCAGGAGGCAGGGTAAGCCCTGAACTGGTTGCCAGCCAATCACAGGGCCCATGAAGACAGACAACAGTCGCACTCACAATCACGCCTATGGACAATCTAGAGTTACCAATCCATGCTTTTTTTTGGGATGTGAGAGGAAACCAGAGTGCCCTGAGAAAGCCCACTCAGGCACGGGGAAAACATGCACACTCCACACAGAACTGTCAGGCAGATGCTCTAACCAGTCTCACCACCGATCTCTGACGTGCGCAACTCCATCCGTACATCCATTTTCATAGCGACTTATCCTCACAAGGATCACGGGGAGTGCTGGAGCCTATCCTAACTGTCAACGGGCAGGAGGCAGGGTACACCCTTAACTGATCGCCAGGCAATCGCAGGCCACATAGATATAAACAGCCGCACTCACAATCACACCTAGGGACAATTTAGAGTGTCCAATGAATAATGCATGTTTTTGGGATGTGGGAGTAAACCAGTCTGCCCGGACAAAACCCACGCAGGCATGGGGAGAACATGCAAACTCCACACAGGTGGGTCCGGGATTGAACCCGGAACCTCAGAACTGTGAGGCCAATGCTTTCCAACTGATCCACCATGCCGCCCCATGCGCAACTTGATATAATAAAATGCAATCTTTTCAATTGGGAAAGCGAAAAAAAGCACAACTGAGGTAATGTGTTTTCATAATGTGCACCTCTCTGATCGGAATGTGGTTGCTTTCAAAGTTAACCATCACATTAAAACTCATGCGAAATGTGAATCAGCACACTCCTGCACCCATTTTAAAGTGCTTTGGATTAACGCAAAATAAAGTTTAGATGCTCTGGTAGGCCTTTCCTAATTTTTGTTTTCTTCACCCCCCCCCGTTTCTCATAGAATAAATTAAACTTTTGTGCTAAAACTTACTGACTTCTGGATCTGTCAGCGTTCACAATTCCTTGCTCCTCGACTAAGGCAACATTTCCAACACAAACAGCGCCAACACATTATGCTGCCACTACCACACTTCATTCTTGCTATGGTGTTGTTTAATTAATGAGCCATGTTGTTTTGGGGTCCAATATACTTTTATGAATTATCACCAACATTTCAACCTTAGTTTCCAGGCAATAACACATTTTGCCACATGAGTTTAGAATGTTTTGAGTGTAGAATGTAGCTGTACTTGGATGTATTTCTTTGTAAAACGCCCTTACATCTGGACACATGAAGATGCGAGATGTTTGTCACATGTCATTGCCGGTACTT
Source organism: Syngnathoides biaculeatus (assembly GCF_019802595.1). Lineage (NCBI taxonomy): Eukaryota > Metazoa > Chordata > Actinopteri > Syngnathiformes > Syngnathidae > Syngnathoides > Syngnathoides biaculeatus. The sequence goes on along the minus strand of NC_084644.1, from coordinate 17,703,496 downwards.
GTCAGAAATTCCTGTAGCTACTTCACTGTTGGTGTCATCATTGACTGCATCACTGACCAATTTTCTTCCCATCTTTTCATTCATTTTGGAGGGATGTCCTGTTCTTGGTAATGTCATTGTTGTGCCATATTTTTTTTACCTGTCTTTAGTGTGTTCCATTGTATCATGAATACCTTAGAAAGTCTTTTATAATCTTCTCTTCGAACAATGTGATACCTGTCATGCTGTGGCAGTGCTCTGTGGACCATGTCTTGTACTCGAAAATGTGACTACACAATGTGAGTAAAAGATAATTAGAACATCTGAACTTGATCTGAGTGTAATTGGAGACAGTTTAAATCAGGGGTGCCAAGACTTTTTTACCCCAAGATCTACTTTACAAGCAGCCAGCCTCTCGCAATCAACGGGGGGTCTTTTTTTTTTGTTTGTTTTTGTTTTAGAATGACCAATGATGAAACAGAATGACCAACTCACAAAGATCTACCCACTACAAAAATGCAAAACATATTTATATTTATGACTATAAGTATTTATTGGGATTCTTTCGGTGTAAATGTATGGTTGTGTGCCTTGCATAACCATATGACCCAATATTGCACAACACAATATAATGAACTATAAACATTATTTGTAACTATCTAAGTTCACGTTGATTATCACTAAACACCAAGCAAATGAAAATGCACAGCTGGGCTGTGTCACTCACATTAATGGATTCGTCCAACTGCAGTGAGAAACACTCACAATCTCCGATGTCCTTCCACACATCAACCATGGCTTCACTGTGCCGCGTAACTGGGATTTTAGCTTGTTCACTTTTCTCATTATCAGCTTGCTTTTCGGCGAAGGTCGGTGTCGTATTTTCCATAAACAGTTCGAAGATGCCGCTCCACATTTCCCTTTTTTGGTATTACAGTAGTACACTGGCAGATGAGGCAAACTCACTTCGAAAATCACATCGTGAAAAATAAGTCCACCTCCCTTTCTGTATGAAAGTGTTATGTTTTTGTCTTTTTCTTTACTCCAGCATTCCATACTCATGTTTGTTAAGATTTCTTAACTGAGAGCTTAAAACGGGGGAACTCGCTGAGTAGCGTGTTTTCCTGTACTGTCACTATTTGCACATCCATCCAGGGTGACCTAAGTGTCAGAAAAATACCGCTGTCTTTTTTTTTTTTTCCGAGTTGCCATCGCGATAGACCCAAAGATCGCGATCGACACATTGAGCACCCCTGGTTTAAATGATGGCAGGTGTGTGGTGACCCCCATTTAACGTGAGTTACAGTGTAATTGGGTGCCACATTCCCAGTCATAAGAGTGTCTGAACACTTTTGCACCCACATTGATGTTGTTTATTTTTAGTTACCCACATGAAAATATTTACATTTTTCAGTTCATTAAGGGTAGGATAAGTTTTTTGAAATCATTTTGCTTGGTGTATTTTTATTTTATTAAATGTCACAAAATCCTGGCATTCAAATCGGTGTGGTAATCTTTTATTTTCAGTGTGTGGCTGTACGATCATGTATCGGTTTGTTTGTGTGTGCGTGTGTGTGTGCGCTCGTGTGCCAAATGTAGAATTGAATTAACCACAGAGGGAAATGTGAAGCCACCACATGGACAGCTCTACAGTGGTGGTCCTCTTTCTTCTCTCCGTCGCATACCCGGCGCACATACAGTACACACATGCACCCATACGCAGCAGTCCACCAGTTGGCACCCAACCAACCCCCCCACCCCCCACAATTTATTATTGCCCAGCTGCAGTTTCAGACATGTAATCAGGAGAAATATTATTATCTCGAGCTTTGCTACATACGGTATATTCATGTTATGATAAAATGTCAGGTTGTTGGCTCAATTTCTATCCGTCCTCAGTAATGATGAATGCAAGGTTTCATGTATCATGCTTTTCATTTTACTACTTTCATCTCATCATTGAACAACTGTCAAGGCAGTTTTTGGGGGACAGCGGAGAGAACGTCTCTCCATATGTATGGCTGGTTGTGAGATTATTGGTAACTATAAACGCTATTATACATTTCGGATGCCTGGTTTGAAGTATGAGAGAGAGAGAGCAGGTGACGAGGAGCACAGGCTCAGACATTGTCTGACCAGTTCTATTAAGGTACAGACATCCACCTCAAACACAAAATAGCACACATTTTTACAGTCACAGTGGGCCCCAAGTAGTAGTACTAGTAGTTGTGCTGCCTAGACCAGGATATCATCATGAAAACTGACAGTGAAATAATATCCCTTTATATACAATACAGTGTGTGCACGTGTGTGAGTTAGCTGTGCAGTATTAGCAACAGTTTTGTGATTATTGTAAATTAGTTTCCATTAAACGGAGTAAGGGTGTGAGGAATGCACATTTTTGTGAGGCTCAGAATGAATGTAATGGTGCCAACCAAATGGAAACATTTTTATTACCATAAAGTTGAGACTGGTCACCAGACTCTTATGTCACAGTACTGCATTCTACATATGAACACACAGATATTCTCAGAACATCTTGGAACACTTTTTAATCTAAAACCTGTCCAAATGTTATTTTAAACCAATACACCTTTTGTCCCTCTTCTTCCTCAATTAATTTATTTTATTCTCTCTCCAACTAAAGCAAGCCAAGTTCACCTTCAGATGCCTGCTTTGTATTACTGTATGGGGCGCAGTCATTATTATGTATCTTATATGACCACCCCCTACCCCCACTTCTCCACAGGATGCTCTTGAACATTTTCTACATGTTCTTAACCTCCCGTTTTATTTGGACTCCTATATGCTGTCACTTTTTGGTCAGATCACAGGATGCTGTTGAACATTTCCTGCCACCATGACTGCAGGAAAGAGGCAAAAAAAAAAAAAAATGGCCCCGTTTGATGTGCCATCTCCCCTAATGCTTTCCACCTGGAATGTGCTCTCCACACATTTTATGCTCAACAGAAGCGCTTACATTACACCCTCCCTTCCCACGCACTCATCCAAAGTTGTCGTTGCTGGAACTGCAGTCTCTTGCTGTGCAATCTCCACTCATGGTTAGTGCCATTTAAGATAATGTTACCGTAAGTTTCTAGCCGTTGTGCGGCATTCAATGCTTACAGTGTAATTTATATGTGTCAAAATAAAGACTGCAGTGTCAGATGTATCATGACTGATATTTCTCTGAAATACAGTATTTTGTCCATTAAAAGTTCCCAGTACACTACATGGTGATTTAAGTCGTTAGGGCCCCCTTCATTTTCATTTAATGTATTCTGTATTTTTAATTTTTAATAGTCCATTTGAACAAACTAAAAGCTTTTTCTTTACGTGCCCGCTTTTTTCGTTTGTTCGTTTGTCTGTTTTTGAAGGGTGTGGGAGTACTGCTGACCGTATTTTTATTTTTCACATTTCGATGTGGTCACATTAATCCCTAAAGTCTCTCTTATTTGGGTTTATTTATTTTTATATTCCTCTTCTTCTTCTACATTTTTTGGGACACCCTGTATATACAATAACTATTTAACACATCACTATTTATCTCACTCAATAAATGTACAAAAAGATGCTATTGCCGTGAAATTTTCACCAGATATTCAGAACAACCCAAAAAATCCATTGACACAAAGAAAGTGGGACAGGTCAAGAAAACTCGGCAATTGTGTGTCAAAATGTCAAGAGACACTGTGAAAAAGCTCAAGATCATCACTAACTGTTGCAAAACATTGTATTTGATTTATATAGTATATAAATTTACATACTACATAAATTAAATAAAAATCAAAGAATCTACATAAACAACAAAAATTGATATATCTGCTTTTGCGTCTAAAGTCTTCATATATACAGTATAGACACACACAGACATAGTACCTGTGGCTGGAAAGTAGAGCACGTTTTAAATGGGGAGATTCATTCATTGCCAACAGTCTGTCAAGATATCCCCACTTTCTCCTTATTCTTCCCAGTTTCCCCTTCTTTGTGGCCACCTGCTTCATTCTTGATAATTGCTAATTTTTTTCATGGTTCAATAAAGAATAAAGCAGGACAATATATTTTATGTGGATCCTCAAAACACATCCTCAACATGTGGCTTTCTAAGGAAATTTTCCAGGAAATGTTTGGTTTTCAAACTGTACAACTTTTAAATTCGGCTCTAAGTTTGATTTACCTAAACCATGCCATACCAGAGGCCAAATTAAATGTGTGTTCACTGTAGGAGCATTTTCTGTCACGAAAATGTGCAAGATGGCTCAGACATATTAAACAGGCCATTATCATCATCATCAAACACTTTTGCCAGTGTTTAGGGCAGTGATTTAAAAATTTTTTTTTAGCTCCCCCCTCCTTTTTTTGGGGGGGAGGGGGTAGATTAACTTTTTCCGTTTTTACAAGGGGAGGGGGTGGCTAAAACAACCCCACCACCACCATCCGTGATGATGCCGCGCCCCCCAGTTGAGAACCATTGGTTTAGTATAACACATTCAATACTAACCGTATATAGAAAAATAACACTCCTCTGACATGTAAATTGCGAGGTCGATAGATTACTTAGGTTGAAATGAATCTGCAAACACTGAATTTTTTTTTTTTTTATATAGTTGCATTGTAAATGGAGGGCCTCATGGTTTGGTTGGTATCACGTATGATTTTCGTGAGGGTGGCGTAAATTTTAATTTTGTGCACCGCATTTGAGATGAGTTATGCTGAGCATGATTGTCATGAACATGAGCCAATGTATGAATTTTAAATCACAACGCAAGAAAGCTGCACTTTCTCTTTATCATGTGTCACCCCATTTCAAGGAAAATACACTTAACTTGGAATACTAACAATTAACAACAGGGTTTTATATTTTGCTTACGGTATATATTCCACAACATTATTTTGCCACCTCATTCTGAGGCTTGGAAAGCATTGTCATTTCAATGATTTAGTTACAATAATCAGTGGCTGTAGATTACCAGCTCTTGACGGGCGCCATAAATCCACCAATCATAAGTTGGAGAATGTCTGGCTAGTCAGACCAGACCACTATAGAAAGGGAGGGGTATTAACCTACTTCGTAATTGCAATGTTAATGAATCATACTGCTTATGAATTCCCTCTCAACATTCCCACTTGCCAAGTGGGAGTCAAGGAAACTGATGGAGAAGCCACTGTGCAGTGTAATGCTTTTACCGGACTGCTAAATGCAAATAAGGACTTGCTCGCAACACACGGCACTGTGAGGGAACAACACCAGAACTTGAAAGTGGAGCCTCAAATCACTGAGAACAAAAGCTGGAGGAACATCTCACGTCAAACACAGTCTATTCCATTTTTTTCACTTGCCAAGCAAGTGTAAAAAGACATTATCCATGGATATGCAAAACCACACTACCTTAAATGTGATAACAACTGACATCAGTTGACCTTATCTAAATAGGTATATTTTTTTCTTCTCACTTTCTTAAACAATCCTTGGCTCCTTTCATAAAATGTTTTCAACAGCCACAAAAAGCCCAACAAAAGCAAAAAACACATCAAGCATTATTCCTTTAATGCATGGTTAAATGAGGTATGTAACAGTCTTAAGAGGCATGTTTTCCCGAGCATTGCAGTATAACTAATAATTCCATGAAATTGGGGCCATTGAACTTTAGAAGTTCTGACGTACATATATGGCACACTCTTGAATCAATACATCTCTATTTGAACTTCACTTTGCTGTATGACTTGTGAAAAGGTCATTCTAAGCCTTCTATTCTAACGCAAAAACAAGAGGACATAATCTCCCATAAATGCATATATATATTTGTTCATTGTCTTCTCCCAATGAAGAAGTGCAAGGAGAAATGTATTGCAAGTGATTTTTAAGGAAATAGAGTGAAAAACAAGTCTGGGGTTGTGGGTTTTGCAGTGACAAGACCCAGAAGCTGGCAAGGCTTAGTATTACACTGGTGCTTCCTGTACCGCTAGCCGGGGGCAAGAGTTTGCGAAAGGGGTCTGGATGGAAGTTGCAGGAGAAGTGTTTGTGTGCTTTTAGTGTATGTTGCCCTGTCGGATCACCCCGGTTGGAGCATTTTAACACAGCTCCCTGCTCCCACACTCCAACAATCAGGCCAGCGGCCTCAACCAGATTCCACCGTGGTTTATTTTACAACCTTGAACTTCAGTTAGCCTTCAAGCACTCACCATGGTAATCATGGTAATCTGTCCCAAGGTTCTACTTTTAACAAGCTCTTTAACTTATTTGGAATAGAATTTGGTGTACATATAATACAATTCACTGTAGCATTCTCAAGGTATTGAAATTAATTATTATTGCAATGATTTCTCCACGCAAATATATTCTCCATCTCTGGATTCATTTTTACATTTTGTTCACCACATTTTAGGCTTTGACTTTGATTTGCTACATCATGAAACGGTGGAGTTTGCCTGCATCTATCAATAAGGCCCCTCCTTTAATTCTGTCACCACGTGATCCCTAATCTGCACCAGCTCAATCACCAATACTCCCAGAAGTCTTTCCAATGAACCAAATCAAGATTATTGTTCTGTCAAAAACACAAATTTCAAATACTGGAATGTACAGTGAAACTAATTTTGCATTTTTACATTTACTTTTTTTTTCATGTCTAATTTTCAAGGGAATTGGGGCTAGCAATATACAGTATGTACAGTATGTTCCTGTGATGACACACTTGTGAATTTGCAGGTCTACATTCCGTATATTGCCAGTGCTCAAACTGGTAGTGTTTGACTTTTCTGCCAAAATAATTTTGAGCAAGCGGACTTATTTGAACTCTAAACCAAAAGATTTGTGGCTCCTCAGACATAAATCGTGTGTTGAAATAACTCGAACTGCCTCGTGAAATAATGACCATGAATGCAGGATACAGTGCACTTACAGCATTTATGGTGCTTTTGATCTTTTTTTCCCCATCCATAAATTGCAGCATTTTGCCATTAACACACACACACACACACACACAAAACGCATTTCACTGATATTTCCCAGCTATTAAATAAGTTTGGCTCAGGAACAAGGGCAAATTAAGGTAGTATATGCCCCCTAATTCGCAAATACTCTCTCTCCCGTCATGCCTTCCTCATTTGGAAAGGGGTGTCAATTATTAGTTGTTTTCATTTTCCTCACGTGGTAGTGGCTCACAGATGTGTGATTAAAAGCTTGTGAGAATAAATGGTGTGTTCCACCTGCCTTATATGTTTTAGCTCATACACGTGCACATGAGTAGGTAGAGTACTACACTTTCTTTCCCAAGGCCTTCTCCGTCTTCTTTTGGCCGCGGAGTGTGGTCCTCACATGACCAATCAAAAATGTCAAACCGCCAGTGCCCCCACCTCTAAACACACATGTACAGCAAGAGCTCTGGCTTCAATTATTATTGCACCCCAAGGGAAGCTCCCAAAATTCCTCCGCTCCTTATTTGTCAGAAACGAAGCTCTCTTGTTTCCTCTGATTGGCGGAAATAATGCTGTTTGATATGAAATCACACAGGTTTCCATTGGCTGCATGACCAAGAAAAATGTTTATCATTGAGACTCTATCACTGGGGGGGATAACTCTGCAGCTCAACAATGCAGAAACGGAGCTGCAGACTGTCATGTTATGTTGATTATGAGTAAGAGACTCTGCTAAATGGGCTCAATTGGAGAGATCATTTGGAAAGCATATGAGCTAACCTAGGTTTCTTTAATGTGAAAGATAGAGTTTAGGGATGGGCAAGAAATGGAGGTGGTGTGACAAAAAACAAACAAAAAAAAAAAAACCTAATGCATCACGACTGACCTATCCCACCCAAATCATAGTTGGCCTTTTGGCTTGATTCAAATTTAACTATGTTGATAAATGTAGTTCCAAATGTTGATTAAGGATCAGTTTCACTTGTTTGTGTGTCAACAAATCCAGCTAACTCTGGTTATGCACTTTTGATCTCCCATCGCTGTTCTTTTTGTATTTGATGCTTATGTCATAACATAACGACCTTGTGGAGTTTTTTTTTCTAGTAAGACTAAGCGAGGAAAAGTCTGAATGAAAATTAGCATTGACGTTGCCGAACTAAATTAAACTGCTCAGCCTCCCTCTACATCTGTACTCATTTTAAGCTCTTATTTATTTCATTTAAGCACTCATTTGAATTCACCCGCACAAATAAACATATCATAACAAACCCAAAGTCTCTGATGTCATAAGCAGATGCTCGATTGTGATTGTTCCTTTTTGCTTTACCAATTCATGCGTATCTTGTCTTTGGAATGCATCATCTTTTCTTGGCACTGATGAAATAGTGTTTGTCGCAGTTCAACTCATGAAACCAGCCGTACCCACGCCTGATGTATCTTTCCATCTGTTTGACAAAGCATGCGGTACTTGGGTTACTATGTGAAAACTACAGTGCCTTGTGAACGTATTCGGCCCCCTTGAGTTTTTCAACCTTTTGCCACATTTCAGGCATTTCAGTCAAGAATCAACAAGTTGGACAACATTGTGAAGTGGAATGAAATTTATTGGATATTTTAAACTTTTTTAACAAATAAAAACCTGGAAAGTGGGCATGCAATATTTTTCGACCCCCTTGCATTCATACTTTGTAGCACTACTTTTTGCTGCAATTAGAGCTGCAAGTTGCTTGGGGTATGTCTCTATCAGTTTTGCACATTGAGAGACTGAAATTCTTGCCCACTCTTCCTTGCTAAGGAGCTTGAGCTCAGTCAGGTTAGATGGGGAGGGTTTGTGAACAGCAGTCTTCAGCTCTGCCCACAGTTTTTCGATTGGATTCAGGCCTGGACTTTGACTTGGCCATTCTAACACCTGGATATGTTTATTTGGGAACCATTCTATTATAGATTTCGCTTTATGGTTTGGATCATTGTCCTGTTGTCCTCCATCCCAGTCTCGAGTCTTTTGCAGACTCCAACAGGTTTTCTTCCAGAATGGTCCTGTATTTAGCTCCATTCATCTTCTCGTCAATTTTAACCATGTTCCATGTCCCTGCTGAAGAAAAGCAGGCCCAAACCATGAGGCTGCCACCACCATGTTTGACAGTGTGGAGGTTTGTTCAGGCTGATGAGCTGTGTTGCTTTTCCGTCAAACATATTGTTTTGCATTGTGGCCAAAATGTTCGATTTTGGTTTCATCTGACCAGAGAACCTTCTTCCACATGTTTGGTGTGTCTCCCAGGTGGCTTGTGGCAAATTTTAAACAAAACATTTTATGGATATCTTTGAGAAATGGCTTTGTTCTTGCCACTCTTCCATAAAGGCAAGATTTGTGCAGTGTACGACCGATTGTTGTCCTATGGACAGACTCTCCCACCTCAGCTGTAGATCTCTGCAGTTTATTCAGAGTGATCACGGGCCTCTTGGTTGTATCTTTGATCAGTCTTCTCCTTGTTCGAGGTGAAAGTTTTGAGGGACAGCCTGTCTTACGTAGATTTGCAATGGTCTGGTACTCCTTCCGTTTCAACATGATTGCTTGCACAGTGCTCCTTGAGATGTTTAAAGCTTGGGAAATTTTTTGTATCCAAATCCGGCTTTAAACTTCTCTCCAACAGTATCTCGGACCTGCCTGGTGTGTTCCTTGGTCTTCATAATGCTCTCTGCACTCTAAACAGAACCCTGAGACTATCACAGAGTAGGTGCATTTATACGGAGATTTGATTACACACAGGTGGATTCTATTATTCATCATCAGTCAACATTTGATCATTTAGAGATCCTCACTGAACCTCTGGAATGAGTTTGCTGCACTGAAAGTAAAGGGGCCAAATCATATTCCATACCTCATTTTTCAGTTTTTTATTTGTTAAAAAAATATAAAATATCCAATGCATTTCATTCCACTTCACGATTGTGTCCCACTTGTTGTTGATTCTTGACAAAAACATTTAATTTTATATCTTTATTTTGAAGCCTGAAATCTGGCGAAAAGTTGAAAAGTTCAAGGGGGCAAAATACTTTCACAAGGCACAGTCTTGCCAGATAGGCAGTGAACGAACATTTGTGATGTTTCCTGCCAATGATAAGATGGCAGGGATGTCCTACTAGTACTACAATTTATTTTTCTTCCCCTTCTTAATTGGCATGTAAAAATTCTGAACATGTTGGACAAAGGAAAATATTTTGAGATATTCATATTCTCATTCATCATAGGACCGCAGTGCAAACACAACTCCCAGCAATGATTGTTGCATTGTTCATTCTCCTGAAAAAAAGACAATTGATATTCTACTCTCTGAAAAAAGTTATTTTATGTTGTAACAGACTGTATTGTATTCATTTAGTTTTTTTAGTGGACACATACTTTTATTTAATTAGAGGATGTTAGTATTTTTTTTCAGATTTCATTTTGTTTTGTCCCGAGGTCTTTAAATTTCTCCTGTATTTTTATTTATTTATTTATTTTGTTCCTATGCTATATCAAACTAGAGCCCAATTGGGAACTTAAATCCAAGGCCTACCGTGGTACCCCTACCACGTGGAATTCAAAAAAGTCATTCAATGTGATATATACTTATTCGCTAGTATAATATGTTTCTGTCCCATTGTGCAGCAAGGTAACGAATCCATCTTGTTCTTTTTTTTTTCCTTTTAGACGTGCATTAAACCTTGGTATCTTGCGTGACCCAGGTTCAGAGGTTGAGGATCGCCAGTATCAGGTCGACCTTCAGTCCATCAACATTGGCACCGCTCAATGGGACCAACTCAAACCAGAGAAGGAGGGAATAAAAGAAGGTGTATCCTCGGACATTGAGAGGAACTCCCAGAACCCAGCCCTGGAATGGAACATGGCCAGCAGGTCAGGAGAATTATTATTCCTTTCTTGTGTACAGACAGCTTAACTCCATCATCATTTGTAAGGAAGTCGTCACACTTCACCCCACCTTTTTCATCAAAATAACATCTGCTGGACTCATTTGTAATGGTGGCTCTCACAAACACATATGTAAGATGCACAGAGTATGTGTGAGCCAAGCAAACCGAGTGAGAGGTGAAATTGAACATTTAACACACCAAACGCACCAAAAGGAGCCAGATCATTTTATGACTTGGCAACTCCAACCAGTACTGAAAACCCAAGTTATCTTGGACTTACTGGTCAGTAAATCTGTTTGCTTGTCAGTGGGGCAACCTTGTTTGACCTTGAATGGATGAAATATACTTGAGGCTCTTGTTAATTGTGAGTCACAGATTAGGCTGATGGTGTTGTGACATTTAGTCTGGCGAAAGGCTTAACTGGTAGTTTCAAGATGTTTTGATGGTGAGGAAATCCTCCCTCTACACCACTTTTTATGAGATAATACAGGTGCACTTAAAGTTACGATCGTTAAGTCTAGGTATTGTTTTACCAACAGGTGTTTACATTTTTACACACTATAGAGCAATGCAGAAATCTGAAACCTATTGATAACGATATCTGCAAATGTATGAACAATTTCATTCATTTTTAATTATGCTTTATATTGATTTATTCAAATATTTACAGTATTTTTTTTTAGCTGATATGCCTTGAATAAATGTGTAAATTATCTCCAAAGTATTGATTTGAGTGATGTACATAGTCACTGAGGTAGTTTCATTTAATGGAGCCTCTTTGAAAACGTAATTTCACACTTTTTATGCTTTTTTTTTTTTTTTTTTTTTTTTTAAATAAAGGACTCGGGTGCTTAAACAAGCACGACTGTTACAGCCTGTTTGGACTCACATCCATTTTTCCACTCATGTTTTGTGAGGAATTAGACCCAAAATTCACAGACTCATATGTTAAGAATTCAGGCTTGTTCTTTGTTAACTAAAAACCAGCATGCCAAAGTGCAGCGCACACTCAACATGGGCCTGATTTCTCTCTGATCTTCACGTTGTACTGTAGACGGTGTCCATCAAAGAGAGCTCCTTAGGTAACTGATGGTTTTCCCCATTGAAAATTTGGGAGAGTATTACAAGAGCAAAGTTTCACATGATAGCATGGAAGTGTTAGTGGAGGAGGCAAACAAAGATTTCCGAGTTACAGAAAATAAATATATTGCTCAGATAATCCAATAAAGCTGTTTTGTTTGATTTAACTCGCCCTGAGTGCATGGCAATTGGATGTTTGTGCCAAGCTTCTCTCCAATACCATTTCAAATTTGTAACAGCAGAGAGGCCAGCACCAATAGTCACACTTGAAAGGAGTTTTGTTTGCAAAGTGGATACAAGCGCCCATGTTCAAATGACAGGATTTGGTGATGTAAATAAATGACACAAAAATAAATAACTTAAAAACATATTCTGCCAACTTTGTAACCTACATTATATCCTTTGCAGCCCAACCAAACACAAAATAAAATCCTTTTTTAGAGGGTACAAAACAACTGTGATATTGTGGTTCAAGTGTTCATACTGTTGGAGGACGCTTTTTTCTCCATGTGTTCGTTTAATTTCGTGTTGTGAGAATGCTGGTTATCCAAATAAGGTATGGAGACGATGAACAGTTTCTTCGAAGTTTTTTACTTACAATTAATTAATTTAATTGAATTGAATATTCCGGGCACTTATGAGTTGTAGACAATGGCTGTAGAGAGCAGATCACAAGTGCGAAGGTACAGAGAAAGCACACATCCTTTATCTTGTCAGAAGGGCGGACTATAGGCGCTATCAAACCTGTGGCATGATGTCGGGACTTTCCACTTAGACAAAGGGTTTCTGTCTCAACTGCTTCTACTTGGGAAAGGATTATTAGAAAGTTTCTAGTATACATTTCAGCAAGGTTAGCCTGTGTGCAGAGATGAGCGATATCACTCAAGGACACATTTGGCTACAGAGCAGAGCTCCACTGAGGACATGAGGAAGTTATGCAGTCATGACTAAATATGGCCAGGGGTCACACTTCAATCCCCCTTTCGGACTCGAAAGATTCCGACACCTGAAATGAACAAAATTAAAGAAAGGTGCCAGCGGCGTCATCAACCGGAGTGGGTGGTGCATCGGGCATGGGGCCTTTTCCTCTGGGATGAGTTGGGCTGGGACGCAGTCATCTTCCTTGTCGAATGATGTCATCAAGAGGTGCAAGCCGACACTGGTTTTCCGGTTGTCGTCAGGTGGAGGGATCACTAAGCCTGGGGCGGCTCTGGCGTCTAGACGAGATGTGGAGTCACGTGTCTCCCTTTCCTGCAAGCCGTACTGATGTGGCTGTCCTGACCTGAAAGGGACCTGTCCACATAGGTTCAGACCATTTACATTTAATTGCTTTTAACCACAAATTCACAAGTATTCATTTCGAGGGGAGCATCTGGTTGTGAATGTAGTGATTAACCAAATATTTTATCACTATGTTTGCTGTTTCAGATTTCCAGGGATATATGCCTCTGGCCATTGTGAAAAGGAAACTACTATGACTAGCAAATACCGGTAACCTGACATTGTTTTAATCATGTCGATGAAATCCTATTGAAATCACCTGACCAGGTGCATCCACGTCCGGATCGTGTACTCCCTGTGGTGGTTTCGTTGTAGGCATACTGTTATACCTACTGCAAATGCTGCAGTACTGCAGTTCACCTTAAACAATTTGTCTTACGAAAGGATGCCACCAAGGGTGGAGTCGTCTCAGTGTTTCATTCACACCTAGATGGCATGTTCCATAGGCTTCAGAAGTTATATTTTTCAGATGGAGATGGAATTCACTTACCCTCTTTTCCCCATATGCCATCCTCATCTTTGACAGCCCCTTTCGACTTCCACTTATGTCGCGCGTAGGCCTCCGAGTAGTCACACTCCGAGTCATTCCGCCCGAAGAACCATCCGAATATTCAACATTAATTACAGCCACAGGTTCAAATCTGTATGAAAGTATTCCTCCGTCTTCCCTATCAACCAATACTGCTTTTTCTTCATCAGATGAGGATGAATGGAAGAAATCAGCGCTGGGCATAATGGTGTCCCATGTAATCCAGTGTTTGGAACGGCACGGTACACGTCACATATGCCCATGTAACTCGCGATAATGGCAGCGTCCCTGAAAATTTGTCATTGTCAATAAAAATATTCTCAAAACACTATTAAATGAGAGAGGATTTAACATCACATTGTCAAAATATGGTACATATTACATGGCCTATTGATACACTGTTCATGCAAAGCACTGGATTTCCCCTTTAACCGTTTCTACTGTCACCTCCTATTAGTTGTCACATTCAGACTCAGTGTTAGGTTGAGTGTTGGTCAGTACCCCACAACCTTTTTGCTGCTTGTTCTGCTGAGTCGTTTCCTGGTGATACAAAATCATTAGTTCAAGAGTGACCTTTGCATTTTATTACTGCCACTGCTTTTGGGAGCATTAAAGCATCTTGCAATTCAAGAATGTTGTCCTGATGTTTATTGGGTGTACTGGTTTCTGTTTGGAAATCGTTTCGCTGCCATTCTTTTAATGCAACATGAACTGTTATGTGTGCATACGCCGAATCTGTGTAAATGTTAAATGACTGATTTTTTTCCCAATTTGAGAGCTGGTGTTTTTCTGCTCTTTGTGCTGACTGGGAGCCTGGAATTCTTTCTACTTGCACTTCTTCAAAACCTGTTTCTGTAGGTTGGGTTACTACAAATCCAGATTGTAGGGCATCGTTGCCTTTGAAGCAACATCCGTCTGTGAAAAGAATCAAGTTCGGGTTGTCAAGAGGTGTCTCATAGAGTTCAGTGCGGAATGAGTTTTCTTCCGTAGTTTTTTGTACACAACAATCCGGTTCTCCTCCAAGCAGTCCTTCAGCCATGTTTACTCCTTCATGACCTTTTCAGATAGAACATGTGACTGTAATCAGGAATCGCAAGAGCTGCAGCAGTGGAAAGATGTTGTTTCAAGGAGATGAAGGAAGTGTCTGCTTCTGTTGTCCAACAAAGAGTGTTAGAAAGATTGTGCAGACCTTGTTCATTGACCATCCGTCGGAGTGGGTGAGTGAGTTCAGCAAAGTTTAGAACATGATGCCTCGAGTAGTTCCAAAGACCGAGAAAGGCCGGCATGGTTTTGACATTTGTTGATTTTGGGTGATGGAGGATATCGTCTTTGTGAAAGGGAGACATTCTGTGCCATAGCGTGAGATCAGACGTCCAAGAAAGGAAACCTGTGGTCGGGCAATCTGGAGTTTGGACTTGGAACACTTCAGTCCAACAGAGACCAAATGAGAAAGCAAATACCTAGTTCCTACAAGACAAGAAGTTTCCAATGGAGCCGCCAGCAAGAGGTCATCCACATACTGCACCAGGAGAAGCCCATAAGGCAATTCAAGCGGCGATAGCAACTGATAAAGACAGTCATTGAACAGTCCAGGTGAAAGGACAAAGCCTTGAGGCAAGGTAGGTATGAGTAGCAAACACCATTCCAAGTGAAAGCAAAAAAGTGCTTCATTGAAGGATGAAGCAAAAGAAAGCATTAGTCAAGTCAATACAAGTGAAATGAGTGTGGGTTGATGTTATTTGGGGCAATGTCGAGTGCGGGTTCGGGATGGGCAAAGTGGAGGTTAAAGCGGCTGCATTAATTGCTCGCACGTCATTGACCATGCAATCATCTGAAACACAATCGGTGAGACGTTGCAGAGGCCAAGATCAGTGGGATCCATGTACCATAGCAATGTGGGAAGGGAATCAAGAAGTTGAACAGCAAAATCGCTTTCGGTTGTTTCACACCCATGGTGCCTATCAAGAAGCTGGTGCTCCAAAACGGAAGTAGTTAAAAATGTGTTAGAATCCAATAAGCATCAAGTGATGGGGAATAGAGCAATAGAAATTAAAATAAATTTTGCCAATCAGTGGTCTGTGTGAATGCCAGGATAGACGGACGAGATCCTTCGCTATGTGCTGAGCCGAGCCCATCGAGGAGACATGTGGGTGACAAAGAAGCATAGAAGGATCCGGATAATCCACCATCATCTACCATTTGAGTTGTTCAGGAGTCAGGAACACCAAAAAGACGACATCTGATTTTCCTGTAAACAAATCACCCATGTTCAATTCCTACATGTTGATTTCAATTTCATGAAATGCCTCGCTATAGAGCTCATCCCCTGATCTGTCATAGTACAGAGTGCAATGCATACAATCAGTTACCATATCATAAGATCTGAGGTTACGAACCCAAGATGACCAGAAAGTCCAAAAGTGTTCAGCTTTGAGCCAACCACTGGAGTCAATATCCACTCTTGCCCAGTAGATGTTAGCAGTGGCGCATGCCACAGGGCGTTGTTCAACAAGTGGGAACTGGGAGGTGGCACTGGAGGCAGAAGCGGGCGAGCAGCAGTAGGTGCTACCATCCGGAAATTCCAGGAGAAGTCCATCAGGGCTGCATTTGATGAGAGGGCATGTGGCAAGAAGAGAGAAGATCTCTGCCCAAAAGATTGACTGGAGAGTTAGGTGCAATGCAAAAGAGTCCGTGACTGCTGGTTTGTCTCTCTTGGGGTTGGTTGTAACCTCCTCGATTATAGCTATGTGCTCTGACTCTCCATCCAGACGCTTGTGTTCACTGTCTGCACTCACGGGCCCAATGACCAGGCCGTCCCCAATTGATGCACATATTACGGCCACCAAGTGGCGCAACTCGACCCATGAATGAACCTGCTTGATACATCATGCACTCGGAAACGACATCGGGAAATGAGATCAGAGCAAGAGCGTCTTCTTCCTGCTTTTTTGGAGTTTGCAACTGCAACATGGCAAGTTGTATTTCTGTAGTTTTGTGTTTGTCTACCTTAGACTCTTTTTCTTTAGAATGTCTTCTCAAGTGATGCTTGAATTCTGACAACCACCGGTCAACCTCAGCACCAGGAAGGTTCAGATTGGCCTCTATGGCCTGTGTCTGAGACTTGGGAATGGCCTTCAAAATGGCAGCTCGAATGCAAAGCGGAGACCGTTGGGGTGTGTCCTGCTTTCAGAGTGTAATCAGTTGAGGGGTCGGTCTACAATAGCTGCGGCCTCCTCATCTGCTTTGGGAGCAAATACCAGATCTGAAATGACACACTCAGGGAGGGGAAACAAAGCGTTTAAAGCTGTAGACAAGGTCAAATAAATTTCTCATGTAAGAGCCTGATGATCGGGGAGAGAAAAAAAAAACAGAACTTTGCATCAAAGTATTCATTTGTCCCGTAACCGCTCTCTGCACTGCTTGAAGCCAATTGGGTCCACCAGATTGCATAGGCGGAAGTTTCTGCATCAACACACTCACATCAGTGGGAGAAAAAGGTTTGTAAAACATAGCAGAGTTACCTGTAGCCGGGTCAACTTTAGCTAAAATGGGTGCCTGCGAGATTTGCGAACGTGTGACAGCCCGATGAGGAGGAAAAGCTCTGACCTTTGGAAGATTCCTCTAGGTCTTCAGGACCTCTGGTTCGTTCAAAAACAGAGTCAGGGTGGGCAACTGAAAGATTATGGACAGTTGACTTTAATTCTGGTATTTGTAAAGCTGTTAGGATGTTTGGCTGGAAAGAATTCGATCCATTGAAAAGGCATCCTCCATTTTGTTTTAAATCGACTCCCCCCTCTCTCTTTTTTTTTTCTTTTAGAGTGTGGACCTCCTCGCACACTCACGCGGCCAACAACTCAAAGAACTCGGCCTTAAAAAAATGCAAATGTATAAAAAACAGGAATTAGAACAGCAAACATACAAGTCGTGCCGCCTCTGTTGGCCTCGCACTGACACACACACACACGCAAGCTTGCCTCACCACACTACAATCGTGTGTGTGCATGTGTGCAAGACACTCACCCGCGAGCCAGCAGATGCAGAAGGACACTTCTCCTTATTTTAATGAAACAGTCCTTTGATTTCGAATGAGGAATTTTTGTGTTGGGACATCCTCCGGCACAGGGCTTGTCCAAACCCTTTTTAGGGTGGTACACCCACACACTCTAGAGCTTTTCAACCTCCACTCAGGACGAGACCACCCAAAGTTTCCCCTACTTTTCAACCAGCCAGAAACTGTAATTTCACAGTGTCACAGACCCCAGTTAACACACAGAAGATCACATCTGGAGGATAAATATCCTCTTCCCTTATCAATTGTTGGCCGGCTGATGTTTTTTCTGTCAACCAACACCTCAGTCCGAAATCACGTCGGGGTCACCAATTGTTGGAGGATGCTTTTTTCCTCCGCATGCTCGTTTAATTTCGGGTAGAGAGAATGTTGGTTATCCAAATAAAGGCTGGAGACGATGAAAAGTTTCTTCAAAGTTTTTTTTACTTACAGAATATTCCGGGCACTTATGAGTTACAGACAATGGCTGTAGAGAGCAGATCACAAGTGCGAAGGTACAGAGAAAGCAAACATGCTTTATCTTGTCAAAAGGGGGGACCATAAGCAATATCAAACCTGTGGCATGACATCGGGGCTTTCTACTTATACAAAGGTT
Organism: Syngnathoides biaculeatus; assembly: GCF_019802595.1. Lineage (NCBI taxonomy): Eukaryota > Metazoa > Chordata > Actinopteri > Syngnathiformes > Syngnathidae > Syngnathoides > Syngnathoides biaculeatus. The sequence continues at coordinate 17,685,133 of NC_084644.1, read as the reverse complement.
CCTGTCTCAGTCGGTTCTAGCTACCAATGGATTATTTCAAATTTTCTAGTATGCAATTCAGCAAGGTTAGCCTACGTGCAAAGATCCGCAATATCACTCAAGGTCATCTGGCTCCAGAGCAGAGCTCCACTGAAGGCATGAGGAAGTTATGCAGTCATGACTAAATATGGCCCGGAGAAACACTTTAATACACACAAATAAATAATACTAATCACAAATATGAATGACAACGTGGCTGTTAACAAACAACACTCCTGGCAACATTTAAAGTGCCAGACTAATTCTCAATAAAGGTCAGTGTTCTTCTGACAACAGACACATCCACAGTTACTGTATGAGGGTGTGCACACTTGTGCAACCACATCATCTCTTTTGTTTATTTTTACATATATGCTCTAAAATATTTTCGTTACTGGTTTTAGATATGATTAGTTGCGGGAAACACTTTGAAATCAACAGAATGTATGTATCTGAACCATTGAGAGTTTTTATTTTATAAAAAAGTTGCAATTGTTTCTAAGACAAAACTCATTCTAAAGCAATATTTTTTCGCAATTTTTAATTCCAAACATCTTTACTATTCAATGTTCAAAATGAAGTTTCAGGGTTTGTAGCATTTTCTGTGGATAGTAATTATTTTTAAATCAGTCAATATTTTCCCTGTTACTACTTCATACACTTTTTCCATGAAAATTAACATCAACGCATATCATTGCAGTCACTGTGATTTGACGAGCGCGATCGTGCGCGCATGTCATCGCACTCGCAAATCTGGACAGTCGAGCATGAAAAATTCCGCACGTAAAATTTGTTACGAGTAGAAATAGAGATTGAAAGACATCGCTTATTTTGTGTGGTCTTGACCAATGCAGTTGTGCACTTGTTGCACATTCTCAGCGCACATGAAAAATGATCCAGCCCAATGAACAGCCCGACTCTTATTTATTTTATTTTTTTCAACACGGAAGCAGGTCTCCTGCTAGTTTACCTGAATCTGCCCCCCTTCTGGCTCTTAAAGGGGTACACTCATAATTACAAACACCACCAGTTAGCAACACAGCCTGGGCAACGTAGACCAAAGAGAGTTAGACATGCTCGGGGGATGAGAATTTTCCACGGAGTCGTGGAATTCTGAGTTTTTTCAGCTGAAAAAAATCATTGTTGTAGAACGTGTAAATTCGTGGAGAACATTTTGGGGGGGCTACGCCTTGATGCAGGGCGAGGCTGTAATCAAGTCCAGCCACCAGCATCTATCGACAAGGCTCGTCGTGAAATTAGTCACACCTGTGATAGCGGAAAACTGCTACTTTTTTACGGTATTGCTATCTGTTTGCATTCAATTTGGTGTTTATAATGACAACATTCTGATTTCCGGCACCATTTTCATCTGTATTTTCACTCTGATGTTAACATTTCATAGAGAAGAATTCTGTTTACTACAGCATACATATCATTTATAAACATACATATCGAGCGGTCTGCACGTTTTGCAGTATGGCGAAAATCTTTCAGCGAAAAGATGATTATACCACGGAAATTGATAAAATCCACGGGGTGAAAAACTTTCAGATGGGCATGGCTTGAAAAAAGTGTAACCTTGCAGATAGGAACAAAAAGGGTATCAATATGCCTAACCGATCACATTCAAAAAGTGGACGTTCCCGACAAAGTTCTTTGCACTTATCCAGGAGCATATCCAAACACCAAAACACAAAGGTAAGTTGGACGTAAATTTCTTAAATATTATATAATTGACAACTATTAATGCCATCAGGCCTATCCTTCGCACTAGCCCTGTAGATCACGCATTTTATCGCTCACTTTTATATTTCATGATCTCTCTCTCTCTCTCTCCCCCTCATTTATATATATATATATATATATATATATATGAAAAAATTACTTGTGTGCTTATTTCTAAAGTATAACGTGTAAGTGCAGTAGCCTATTTGATATACATTTCTCTCAGTCTACATTTTTATGTCTTAAGTTTGGCCAAGTTATTTTGTTTTTTTGGACTCATATTTTAAATTTTTAAAATATTATAATTGCCCTGTATTTAGAATGTTAGAAGTAACCAGAGGTCACCATTTAACAGTGAGTTTTATAAAAAATGTTTGTGCCCCACCTAAAGGCAGACATTTTCAGTGTTTTTTCAAATTGGTCATTCTCATCCCTGCATGCTGCTTGTATTTACTCTCGATAATTATGGTAAAAGTAAAAAACAGAAGTGCTGTTGCTTTAATGAACGTTGGGGTATGTGAATAATAGAAGAAAAAGTGGTGAAACTGAATTAGATTTTCTCTTTTTGAGTAAAAAAAAGTCTGGTCTGAAGCCAAAGTAGAAAGTACAGGATGAGATGGTGTATCATGGTAAAATACCACCTTGGCACAGTGTGATCGAGGATGAAAGCACAGACAATACAGTCCACAAAAAGCTAATTCTGTATTTTAAATGTAGGAGGCAACATAACATTAACCTTAAAACGGTTTGTGAGCATCATTCAGCTTTCAACATGCATTGCTAAAGATATTCTGCAAGCAATAATTCAGTTTTACACACAAAAAAAAACTGACGGGGATATCATTGTGGGTTTAAAAAATGAAACAAAGTTGCAAGCGACCTTTCAAATGTATAGTTCATAGTTGGCTTGGTTTAGTTTGCAATGTATTTTTCGTTTGTTGACATTTTCATTGTAAGTTTGCAAAAACACAAATGTTCTTAAAAATGTTATGATGGGAATGTAAATGCTGTGTTCTGAATCTTTGAATGAGACATGGAGCTTCAATGGATGACACTGACACAGTACATATGTATGATGCTGCTCACAGTGGTCAAAGGGGGCACTCATGGCATTGGTGTGTTTGTTCAGACACATAGAAAATTAGAGGGAACGTTGGTCTTGACATTAATTTAATTTGTTTCATAAAACTTGGTAACAAAACAAGCCTGATCCTAAACAATCAGTATTCACACAGAAAGAGGAAATGCGTTAACCATACTGAGCATGTTCGGAAGTTATGACAAAAGCTTGACTGAGCTTCTTCACTTACTGCGAGCACATTTATGTGGAAAGTTATCAACGTCATGAGCCATGTCAAAGGAAATTCACTTACACTGAAAAAATTTCTGGGATATAACACAGGTAATTTTTCAGTATCTAACTTACGGGCGTCAAACTCAAATTCACAATGGGCCATAATTTTAAATTGAGCAAAGCCGCGGCCCAAGGTTCAACAAATGAACCTTTTAATATGCAACCAAACAAATGCGTAATACTTGTAATACCAGCACGCCAGCTCTAATATTAATTTGAAATTGCCAAATTTGTAATTATATTTGGCCCGCAGGCCAGAGTTTGACATCTATGATCTAACTATAACAACTATGAGATTGTGATTTACTTTCACTTGATCTAACATTAGACTACTCTATCCAAATATCTAAATGCGAATGGCCATTTTCTCCCGCGGTACGTCTCATCTTGAAGATGAAAACTTTTCCCCTCTACAAGCTTTAGGAAGCTATAGATCATCTACTGCTAGCTTTCATCAATGGATTGACAATAGATAGCACCGTAAATTACACAAGATTATAACAATCCATCATGATGAAATAAAATGATTTGATTATATGAATATTTAGTTTTGAAATTTAATGCGTATTGATCTTTTTAAAAATGTCTGTCCTCAGTCCGTGCAGTGTCAAAAATTATGATTGTGGTATTAGGTAACAATTACATACTTGGGTATAACAACTCAGTAAGTTATTTTAAGGTCTTGAGCTTCCATCCCTAATCACACTCGCAACTTTATATCTGCGGGCATGACTGGTGGACCACACCTATAACTTTATATCTGCGGGCTTGACTGACCACTCCCGTACATTTTTCAAATGTGAGTGACTGTTATTGTCTTCAGCGGTCCTAACTGTACTTTGTTTTTTTTACAAATGGTCCTTTGTCACTCCAGCTGTGTTTCCCGTTAAGGCCACTCAAGTGAGAGTCATTATTTTTTTGTGGTACACCAGAGGGATCTGTGAGCTGAAATGCCAGGATGAGGGAGCGATTTTGCATTCTCACAACATCAGACATTAAAACAGATATTTGTGAAATATGAATAAATATGTATGAATTTGTCAAATTGGCGGAACTATTGTATGTCCACTGTAATTATAGTTGTATAAAAACAAGTATGTTACTGAGTTGGGATCATTTTTGGACTTGTATCCGCTGTGTTCTTAGGCCAAAACATGGAAATTGTACAACTCACACAATTTTTATGCACTTTTGTATCTGCTTATCTATTTATAAAATGAGCTGTATTGCTGCGTGCCAGTACCCTTTCCTTTGTTCATAAGAATTGCTTTTAAAATGAATGCATAAGGCGGCACGATGACTCAGCTGGAAAGAGTTGGCCTGACAGTTCTGAGGTCTCGGCTTCAATCCCGGACCCAACTGTATGGACTTTGCATGTTCTCCCCGTGCCTGTCTGGGTTGTCTCCGGGCACTCCACTTTCCTCCCACATCCCAAAAACATGCAACATTAATTGGACACTTAAGTATGATTGTCAGTGCGGCTGTCCCTCCATGTTATTTTTGATACTGAATGTAAAAAGAAAAAAAACATTACTTAAAATAGAGAGTTGAGTTCACGGCTTTTATTGTCTCCTGTAATCCTACAAAAATGCATGCCCTCCAATGTAACGGGATTTGACCCACACCACTTCCAGAGTTCACACCTTCCACTTGTTTTCTACATCGATACACTCAGACTCTCTCCTGTTTTGGAGACACAACGCATGTTCTCGCTACAGTTTTATTGGGTTTACTTCAATTCCTGTAGTTTTGGGTCAGCAGTGACCTCAGTCAGTTTCCTGAGGTTTTGTGAGAAAATTCCAACACCATGGATCCACCGACAGGATCTGTCCTCATCCCAATGTGTAGGTGCTGGATAGGACAGACCCTTTGTCAGGGCTCTGTGAACCTACTCCATCTCTGGGCTTTTCAAGCCTCTCTCAGTTTGCAAAAGCCACTGATATTGCTGTTGTTTAGTTTTGCACAAAATAAAAGACACACTTTCCATGTATTGTTTTTTTTCCCCAACTACTCAAAGGTGTGTAGAGACACACACACACAGCTCGATGTCAGAGCCCCCCATATATTACCAGTAAACTGAGCACTATGCGTTTTTGCCTTTCTGGTGAATGATAGCACCTGTCCACTGCAACAAGACACTTACTGTTTCAATCCCTGTCTGAGGAGAGATTAGCTAACAGCAATTGCACTCATACATCATTTCACCTCTAAATTAAACCTCTTTTGCTGGCTATTCAAAGAAATGTGTCAGGAAATAATAGCCCAAGGGCAGCAGTAATGCACATTTGTGTAGGAGACGTGAAAATGATAGTGGTTCTGGCTGAGTACTGTACACCGGGCCACCTAGAAACAGGGCTTTTTATAATCTCAGCCAACTATAAATATTGTAAGCCATACAGCATGATTGTTTTAATAGCAGCAGATGTGGCAATTAACACCAAGTTATAAAGCTGCCTTGTATATTTGCTTTACTGCTAACAAATGTTCCCACAAATATGACTTGATTGTGGGAATGCACATTAGTGAAATGAAGAAAGCTGATGTGAGAAGGTCTCCGTTTGATCTTGTGTAAACAATTAAGGTTGTTTCCAAATGGGACTTGTCAAATAATGTCTCACTATGTCTCTAACTTTGTTTGGGCTTCCAGCTAAAATGTGATATAGCCAGGAACTTTAAATAATGATTCAAATATGAATCCTTTTTTTCCGAGTGTATCACAAGATTTTATCTTAGTTGGTCGAACAAACGCCAATGAAATTAGCCTTTACAAATTTGATTGACCTGTTATTTTGGTTTGCAAACATGTAGGACTGCACTGTTGGTACTTGGAGCCCTTTCTAATATTTTCTCATTCTCATTTGAATGTATTTCAAAGCAGCAGGGCTTTAGGTGAACTGACCTGCCATGTCGCAATTTGCAGGTCAGTTTCCACCATGGCGGGGACCGCAGGGACTCCCACCAGCCACTTTCATGGGTTGAATTGCATTCATTTTTATACTGCACGCAGTATATGTAAATCCTCCAACTCTACTCCACTGTTTCATTCATTAAGTCCACACTCATGCATGGGTGCACAAGCAAACACCGGTGGCCCACGTGTGCAGAGACTGAGAGCACGTTTGTCAAGCAGGTTTTAGAGAGGGTATTTGAACATTTTACCATTATGCAATTTACAACTTTGCAAACTTAGCAAAAGTATGGAACTGTTAACACTCATGTCTGCCATTAGACCAAATAAGCAGACGCTGATGTCATACGCTGCTTTGTACTTCATGATGCTGGCGGCTAGTCCATTACAATAATCCAAATGTTGCTTGCTTTCGGTTATTTCTGATTTATCAACTATTTTGTGTGTGAGACTGTCGGCTTCAACTTCTGCATTGGGTGCTGTTTGCGACAATTTAAGTGTAGTTATGTTTAAGTCTGGTTCACCAACCAAATGACAAGAGAGTCACATGACGCCACACAATATCTTCTGTTGGGTGTCCTGGGCATCGGTATTACACTAGTTAAACCTGCCTGGGCGATCAACTTGCCTAAATGGCCACCACGGTGGGAAGGTTGTTATTCCCATGAAGGCAACGGGGCAATACTCTTGTTTATTATTTAAATGACCAAAAACAACAACTTTCATGTATTGTAGTATCTTTCATGCTATTTGCTCAATAACTGAGTAATTATTTCACTGTGTACTTTTTACTCTTACTCAATTTTTGGGAGGACTACTATTGACGTTTACTTGACTCACATTATTCTCAAGTAACTGTACTCTTACTCAAGAAGAATGTTTGGCTACTCAAGCCCCTCAATACATCTATATCCTGTATTGCTACTCTTAGGTTTAAGCAATATATTTGCTCATCATACCAGCCATTGTGGTATTTGTTACACTGGTCGTTTGTATTTTCACATTGAGGCGGTGCAAGTCGTGGCCTTAGTTGTGGTCCCAGCAGAACTGCAAAGCACATGTACCATCAATGACAAGAACTGACCCGCTAGTACATCTTGTATTAATTAGGTGACGTGCCTGCAATTATATAATTAATTTACGAATGTTAATACTAAATGTATTAACCGATGGAACGACATTAGGGATTATGTCACAACACAGAATGATCTAACTTCAAATTCATAAATGGCCAACATAAACAGAAAAAGTATTGTACTTAATATTTTCCTGGAGGATGCATTTGGGATGAGACATTGATGTATGTAATAGTGAAAAATGAAGTGGGACAAGCAGTGATTTTAGTTTCTTTCCCAGAATGAGAATGTACTTAAAGAGGAGGATGGTACTCATGTGGCACAGCTTGAAGCAGGTGCCAAGTGCAGGTGCAGACGGGCCTGGTTGAACTTGGAGGCCAGAACAACCAAAAAAAAGCAAACAAATTGGGGAAATTTCATTTTAATGTTACATTTCTATATCATCTACTTGAACCCTGTAAATGAGTTTTTCTGCGTGAGGAAAATGTGATTTGAATTGTGAAAGATGTTTGCCTTATTGTTTTGTCAGAGTCAGTCTGTTAAAATAAAACATATCACTGCACGGCCTGGGGGATCTCTCAGACACCCCCACCCCCCCACATACAATAAATAACAAACTATATACTTTTTGTCACCTTTGTCATGCCTTTGATATTTGCATGTCTATAAAATTGTGATCTAATAGTTTTTTTCCCGCTTTTATTAGCATGACTCTTCAGTTGATTGAGCCTAGGCCTTGTTGAAGCTCAATGGTAAAATAACAACACAAAGAGGTTGTGAAGATGATGGCTCAGATGAGAGGTGAAATGTCTGATCAGAACACTCCAGTTGCAATCAATTCAATGTTGAATGAGAATAATGACAGGGAGGCAGAAACAGTGAACCTTATTTCCAAAAATGACCATCAAACTTTGATCCTTCAGATGAAGTGAATGTTAGTTATTTCTAGAACCTTCCCCCCCAAAAAAAACATGTGCATGACCATAGTTTGATTTTATATGTATTCGTGTAGTATCAGGAGGCACCAGGAGCGTCGGGCCATCCTGACACCCATTGTGACTGACTTCTCTGTCCGAGTGACTGCTGCCCCCGCCATCATCTTCAGCAAGAATCTCTCCCTTGATACCGGACAAGTAGAGGTCAGTGGACTCAGCACAGATTTATTTTTTTTTAAGTTTCTATCATAGAAAGTTTGATTCAAAATTGAGCAAACGTTTCATCACTAGTGTCACCTTATTATCCCGTCTCGTAACCTTAATCCTCTTGGAGTTTCCACTGCAGAACCAGTTCACTGTTCTCGATTTTGGGTGATGCCAAATGTATTAAACATTTGCCTCTAGACACTAAGTCTCTCGTTTGGAATCCCACAGACAGAAAATGGAGGCTTTTGACCTGCAGAGTTCAAACCATTGCTTGTACAGCTGATGTTTTCTGGCACAGCTCCCTCCAACTTCCTGCCTCTTTGATGCCTACTCTCTCTACACTAACATTCCCCTTGACAATGTATAACAACTAATTCATAACCTGAACTGACATGTATACACAGGGCATGCAAAATACGGTATGTGCAGCTCCCAAGGATTTGTAAAACATAGCGAACTCGTAGAGAGTATAATAATATGTTTGATATTGCTCAAATATTGGAATACATAAAACACTATCACAGTACATTTTTAATGAATTTTCACCAACTCTGCTTCAGTGATTGATTTGCTATTTGAACTGCGCTTCCTTTTTAGGATTTAGTGGTGTGTGGCCATTCTCTTGAAGTGAATGTGACCAGCATTCTGGATGTTTTCCTCAGCATTGCGCAGGTGCACCTCCTTCAACAGCTTCTCAGAGACAACATGGGGGCCATGGACACTCCTGTGCAAGGCGCTGAGGTAATGCCCTGTACAGTAATTGCATGTACCCATCCTAACTCGGCACTCACATTCACTGGTAACAGAACGGAAACTTTTGTTTAGTTGACTGTTGTTATCTTTAATTTCTTAACATGAAGATTGAGGTGCAACATAATACATCCATATACAGTACTTTTTATATATGTTATTCATATACAGTGGTGTGTTTTGCGTGTTTGACACATAAATCTTTCCCATCATCAAGCAGATTTAATTAGTCAGAAACTACAGGAAAAAAATGCAGTTTTTAAAGTGTTTTCATTATGAAGGAAGGAAAAAAAAATCTGGCAGCATGATGGAGGAGCTGTAAAGCATTGGCCTCACAGTTCTGAGGTCCCGGGTTCAATCCCAGACCCACCTGTGTGGAGTTTGCATGTTCTCCCCCTGCCTCTGTGGGTTTTCTCCAGGCACTGCGGTTTCTTCCCACAGCTCAAAAACATGCAACATTAATTGGACACTCTAAACTGCCCCTATGTGTGGTTGTGTGTGTGGCTTTTGTCTTGATGTTCCCTGCGATTGGCTGGCAACCATTTCAGGGTGTACCCTGCCTCCTAGCCATTGACAGCTGGGATAGGATCCAGCACTCCCGTGACCCACGTGAGGATAAGCGGCAAAGAAAATGGATGGATCGATGGATGAAAAAAAAATCCCAACCTACATGGCCCTGTGTGAAAAAGTGATTGTCCCCTAAACCTAATAACCTAAACCCCACTCATCTTTTGAGAATTCCGCCACATTTGAGGATTTTCTAACGTAAACTGCCTTATTAAGGTCATTCCACAGCATTTTAATAGGATTCAGAATAGGACTTTGACTGGGCCTCTCCAAAGTCTTCATTTTGTTTTTCTTCAGCCATTCAGTGGTGGACTCGCTTGTATTTATTGGATTGTTGCAGAACCCAAGTTCGTTTCAGCTTGAGGTCATAAACAGATGGATGGACATTCTGCTTCAGAATTTTTTGGTAGACAATAGAATTTATGGTTCTGCAAAATTCAGCAGATCTTTTAGGTCATGAAGCACTAAGCGGTATTTTTCTATCTATCTATAATGTTCATTTAATGAAATGCGGTGTTACTTTTACCCCAAATTTAATAAACTACACGCCTTCCCACAAGGTCAAATTTGCCCCGACCGCAGAATATTTACCTTGAAGTCTTGGGAGTCTTCAAAATGTCATCTGGCCAAAATTGAAATGAGCCTGAATGTTCACTTTGCTCAGCAGTGATTTTCATTTTGTAACTCAGTCAAGCAGGCCATTTTTGCCCATTATCTTTTCCATGATGGAATCGTGAAGACTGTCCTTAATTGAAGAAAGTTCAGTCTCCAGTTCTTTGGATGTTATTGTGGGGTGTTTTGTGACATCTTGGATGAATCACGGCAGTAGTCTTGGGCTATTTTTAGTTTGCTGGGCATTCCTGGGGTGCTTTCACACTGTCTTGTGTTTTCACCATTTATGAATAATGGTTCTGACCGTGGTCCGATGGAGCCCCAAAGCTTTAGAAATTGATTAATATTTTCCACACTGATAGATCTCAACTGCTATCTTTCTTGGTTGTTCCAGCTAAGATGTCAGCTCTTGAGATCTTTTGGTCGACTTCACTTTGTAAGGCAGGTCCTATTTAAGTGATTTCTTGACAGGTGGGGCTTTATGAGGTCTGGGTGTGGCTAGAGGAATTGAACTAAGCTATGTGACCATAGTTATGCTGTAACGGGTGGGAGTGAGTGGATGTCGCAATTTTGTATTTTCTTGTACAAATGTTTAAATTTGTTTAATGATAAAAATGTTTGTGTGACAAAGATGCAAAAGAAAAAACAAAAAAAAAACAGGAAGGCGGCAAAGACTTTCACACCACTGGATGTTTTATATATATATATATATATATATATATATATATATATATATATATATATATATATATATATATATATATATATAAGTTAGTTAAAGTTATCAACTTACCTCTGTCCACTTTGGTCAAAAATGATATTGCAAATATTTTCTTGATATACATTCCCCAAACTAATGCCTATACTGGTGTGCATCCAACACATTTAAATATTTACTCAACACACAGTGGTTCTTTAATGTGGCTTTAGTTTACTGCACTGTCCTCAGCTGCAGCTTCCAGGGCCTTTTCCTATTGTTTACAGGACAGGGAGCTCCCAGGCGCCATTTGCCCAGTCTGACCACTCAATAAAACTTGCTAATGGAACACAATATAAAAATATTTACCAGCTGTTGTGAGGATGAGAGTCATAGCGACTAGCAATGTGCAGGGAAAAGATGCAATGGTGCAATGAAAAAAAGAAGTGACTTGACAGTCATGGAGTAGTTCTGCTTCTCCACCTGTAGTTCTTTTCTACTTGTTTAACCAAGTAGCATGAATTCTATCAAAGACAAATGGTATTAGTTTCCCTGGAAAACATAAAGGTAATTAACATATGTAGTATATTTTACAATACTGTGTTAAAACAATTCTTGATTTGTCAATTGTGAATTCCTTTTATTATTGAGACAGCTAGACCTATGTACGTAAGTACTAGTTTTACATCTGCTCTTGATTTGGTCTTGAAGGCCTCACCTTTGACTGGTAATGATTCATGGCTTGATTCTGCTGAGGGGTAGCTAATGGCTGTAAGAGGGTTCATCCAAGTTCAAGGCAAGATGGGAAAGAACAGCAACTCCTCTGGGAAGTCTACAAAAAAAATTAGTTGTTTATCCATTACCCAATATGTAAGCAGAATCTGAACACAAAAGCAATTCTTTTTGTCAGCATTTGGTGTTAATCTGGAACTATAGAAGAAAATTATGATATGATATGCAGTGGAACCGCAGGTTACGAATGACACTTGTCAACAAGCAATTTGGGATACGTACCAAATTTCACAGATAACTGACCTCAAGTTACGTATTATTTTCAGTTTGCAAATGGTTATATGAACAAACGGAAGGATCGTTTGTACTTCTACTTGCACTGCATGACGATAACTGCATAAAGCTTGGCTGTAACGTGAAAATCAGTTGTCTGCTCTGCAGCGTAAGGCAGAAATGTGTTCTAGGCAAAGGTTGCGCCTGAACATCATCAATCATCTTTTGGGATTTGATATAGCAAAATAAAAATAAAAAATACTATTTACAGTATGCACAGTGTTATTTGAATTATTCCTTCTCCGTAATTAAAACAACAAATGGTTAATGTAATCATGTCACTATACCCCTTCACTTAGGTGTTAGTTTAGCAAATGTTCTGCTGCTACACATTCAGCTAAACCAAATGCAAACGGCAGCCACCATATTACAAGTAAAGAACGAAGGATGTGAAACTTTTTCTAAAAAGGTAAACAAAGATCTTAACAGTCAGAATGCCACCAAGGATAGAAATGGAAATGAGCAGAAAGATGTGCACATTGTGCAACCGTCATTTACTGTGCGTCACGCCGTGCAGTTTAAAACATACGCACTCTCTGTTGTTGTGTTGGTAGTGTTTGCTCTTTATTAAACTGAGCAAAATAAGAAACTACAGGCTGGTGATAGCGTTAGGCAATAAATAAATAAAAATCAAAAGAAATGTGCACAATGACTCTGATGCCCTTCTTTACGATTTTTTTTTTCCTCAACATAAAAGTAAAAGTTTCTCAGGATCAATTTGTTGTGCTAAACTTAACCAATGGACCAAAAGAAACAGACAAAATAAAAAAACACTCCCCGTGTTATGATGGAATAAAAGCTCTTCTTCGATGAGGAGCTGTATTTCTTCTGCCATTTCCCATCTTTAGTTAACATTAATGAGCAATAAATTGGAATCATATTTAATTATTTTTTTTTAGTTCTTTATGTGTTTTTACTTTATTGCTACAATGCACTATTTATTTTTAACCACAGCCTGATGAAACAAAGGTAAGCGTAATCAAATTTGGGGGCTGGAGCAGAAAATTGCATTTCCATTATTTTAATGGGAAACACTATCTAGGTTTAAAAATAGTTTGGCTGACAAACGGTCATGGAAACAATTATGTCCATAACGCATGGTTCCATGTTGTATGGGAAATTGGCTTTTTACCTGCTAGCATACAAAAAGTTGTATATATTGATTTCCTCCTCACCGATCACATGCAAAATTACACAAAAAGTAAATAATTTTATACATAAATGATTAGTTTCCGAAAAGGTGTCAATTAACAAGTTATTATAACAGGGCGGCTACTTAACATTGTTCAGCCTGTTCTCCATTTATGACTTGGTAGCCAGAGTGTCATGTCACTGTCAAAAAGGAAGCAGAGCTGCAGTGTTATCATAGATTTGTGGTACCTCACAGCAACGGTGATTGAAGAGCTGTATCTTTATGGGCATTCTCGTTTGGGAGCCCCTTTCCTTGTCGCAGCCCTTAAGGCTTTTTTGTATTCGCACGGCAGCAACCACGCTGACATCACTGCGGCCAGCCCATGTGCAGTTTGCCTTTATACTCAAGCACAACCACCACGTGCAGTCTTAAAATGTACTGCAGTTCCCCTCCAAGTTGGGGGTGTCGCTATGGCTGTTATTGGCTTGGACAATCTCGGGTGGAGTTTCCTCCGAATTTTATAACCATTTCTGGGAGCTGTTTTTAGTTTCCTTTCTGTAATAAGGAATAAAGACAACTGTGGAAGAGTGTCTAGGAGAGCGAATGGCCCAAAGATGACAAGATTTTACATTAAATTATGTCGCAAATCAGGGGTGGTGGCGGTGATATGTAGAACCCAGGAGCAGGTGAGTACATCACCACAGCCTGTGACTAAATCGGACCAATCACAACAGATTACAGTATTTCCATGACATTCTACACGCAGCAACAATTATTGTGCGTCAAGTGACGCAGAGGTGCTGCACACACTCCCCAATGCATCGGTCACATGATGCAATGCGGGTGTGGTCAGCCTCAGGAGGGCAGGAGTAGAAAGAGGCCTTTACTGCTGCAGTCATCATCATAATGAAAGGTGTACTGTGCATTGCCCCAACAGTATTGGGAGGCAGATTGACCTGGGATTCATTTGCATGCGACAGGATTACCCCCTTAATCAGACCAATTTCACCAAAAGAATGAAGGGGGGTTCTAAAGTATGATGGAATTATTTATTTTGGTGTGTTTTAATCACCGCATGTCACATACATATTATTAAGACACATAGGAACTCGTTTACGTTGAGGGAAATGCATAATATGCCTCCTTTAAAAGTTGCTGTGTTTCCACCTATGTTAGTAAATGCTTCTATTGCTGTCAACTTTTATCGCCTTGTAGTTATTTTTCAAAAAATAATCTTGCATGCATGGAGGTTAATCCCAATAAATATGGTCTGGCCCATCTTGTTTTAAGTATCTGTATTTCCATCTGTGTCAGGGATGTGAGTTCTTTGTTAACTGCCTCTTCCTGCTTCATGGCCCAGGCTAGTAGCAGAAAATTCCATTATCTTCAAGCATGGGTTTGGTTGGTCATTAATCAGGAGCTCATTGTGCAAGCTGCGAGGCCCTCTAGTGGTGTGTTTTAGTACAGTACCCCCCAACTCAAAGGTTGTGTCTTCTCACTACCAATCTGCAAATTAGCAAAGCCTAAAACACAACTCCACTCTCAGTCAGCAGTTTAGTTTACACTGCTCCTTTCTCAGTGTCCTCTACTTCTACAGTGAAGACAATAAGTATTTGAACACCCTGCTCTATTGCAGGTTCTTCCACTTAGAAATCATGGATGGGTCTGAAATTTTCATTCTCGGTGCATATTCACTGCGAGAGACATAATCTAAAAAGAAAGATCCAGAAATAATGTCTGATTTTTTTTTTTTAACGATTTATTTGTGTGATACAGCTGCAAATAAGTATTTGAACACCTGAGAAAACCAATGTAATTTGGTACAGTAGCCTTTGTTTGCAATTACGGAGGTCAAATGTTTCCTGTAATTGTTCACCAGTTTTGGACACACTGCAGGAGGGATTCCTCCACACAGACCTTATCGAGATCGAACAGGTTTCTGGGCTGTCGTTCAGAAACATATATTTTCAGCTCCCTCCAAAGATTTTCTATTGGGTTTCGGTCTGGAGACTGGCTAGGCCACGCCAGAACCTTGATATGTTTCTTACGGAGCCACTCCTTGGTTTTCCTGGCTGTGTGCTTTGGGTCATTGTCATGTTGAAAGACTCACTTACGATCCATCTTTAATGTTCTGACTGAGGGAAAGAGGTTGTTCCCCAAAATCTCACAATACATGGCCGCAGTTATCCTCTCCTCAGCACAGTGCAGTCGTCCTGTCCCATATGCAGAAAAACACACCCAAAGCATGATGCTACCACCCCCATGCTTCACAGTAGGGATGGTCTTCTTGGGATGGAACTCCTCATTTATGACTAAAAAGTTCCATTTTGGTCTCATGTGACCACAAAACATTCTCCCATGATTCATCTGTATCATCCAAATGGTCATTGGCAAACTTAAAACGGGCCTTGACATGTGTTGATTCAAGCAGGGGAACCTTCCGTGCCTTGCATGATTTCCAACCATGACGTCTTAGTGTATTACCAACAGTCACCTTGGAAACGGTGGTCCCAGCTCTTTTCAGGACTACCTGTCGTGTAGTCCTGGGCTGATTCCTCACCTTTCTAAGAATCATTGAGACCCCACAAAGTGATAACTTGCATGGGACTCCACTGCGATTGAGATTGACTGTCATTTTTAGCTTCTTCCATTTTCTAATGATTGCTCCAACAGTGGACCTTTTTTCACCAAGCAGCTTGGCAATCCGTAGCACTTTCCAGCCCTGGTAACTTGTCCAATTTTGTCTGTGGTGTCTTTGGACAGCTCTTTAGTCTTGGCCATGTTATAAGTTTGAGTCTTACTGATTGTATTGGGTGGACAGGTGTCTTTATGCAGCTAATGGCCTCACACAGGTGCATCTGATTGAGGATAATACATGGGGTTGAGGTGGACTTTTAAAGGCGGACTAACAGGTCTTTGAGGGTCAGAATTCTAGCTGACAGACAGGTGTTGAAATACTTATTTGCCGCTGTATCACACAAATACATCATTAAAAAAATCATACATTGTGATTTCCGGATTTTTCTTTTTAGATCATCTCTCTCACAGTGGACATGCACCTACGATGAAAAGTTCAGATCCCTCCATGATTTCTAAGTGGGAGAACTGGCTATATAGCCGGGTGTTCAAGTACTTATTTTGTTCACTGTAAGTCTTTTTTTCCTTTCCTTTTCTTTCTCACTTATTTTTGAGAACATGCTCTTTGACTTGAACAGACCCCACCCCACTCCCTCCCCAATCCCGCGCACTGATTTCAAACAGTTCCCATCATCCCTCACAGCTGTGTTTTATTGTCCGGGTTAATGAATTTGTTTTGTCGAGGCTTTTGGGTTCCCTGGCAGTGTTGAGGCGAAGCAGGCATGTGGGCAATATGCGCACACATGCCGTCCATGGAAGCCTCATGTGGGACTTGGCTTTTCAATTCATTGAGATGTGTGTGTGAGAGTTAACATATTGTCATCTGCTTTGATTTTATTTTCCATAATCTGTTGCATTTTATGCTATTGTATATTAAGGCCTTTTTTTCCAGAGTTTCTTCTGTTTGCCCCAATGGATACTGAAATCACAGTCAAGATTTATCCAGACTGATTGAAATAAAATATAGACACATCCAATTTACTAGTTTCTTATTAGCCACTATATTTATTTGATTTGTTATTGTTTCTCTAGCTATAGCATTATAGAGCCCCCACACCTTTCGCTCCATGGTATAGCATTGTTTAAGGATGAACTCAACATTTTGGGCAGATTGTTGTACATTCTTTTGGTTGTTCTTCCTGCAGGACTTGCCACATAAGATGGTTTATGTTAATCTTGTAGAAGTGAAGCTCGGCTTTTTGTCAGGGAGCTTTCAGCAGCAGGAGATGAGTCAATGAGGCGGCTGTGAATAGATGATAGAGTGATTTCTTCGACTTAAACTGTGTCACAACACAGAAGTGTCTGTCCTCACTCTTGCACATATACATACATATGGTTCCCACGTTCTCTACATGCTAACATTATCACAGTGTGAGGGACAGTACTGAAATGCTGCTAAAGTGTATATTTTGTGTGTCTGCTTTGCTCTTTTACTGAAAGACAAGGAGAGATACTTACAACGTGGGACAAATTGAGTGATTGGTTTATCACACCAGCACAATAATATACAAGACAAAAGATATTAATGATCATTTTTTCTTGACACAGTCAGATAATTCTTATTGTGGTGATACTCTGCAGTGGTTTGCAGCTTTATCATACTAAAATGTGTTATTTTTGTTGATATTGCTTGATTAACTTAGGTTTTAAAAAGCAGAGTAAATTGAAGGTCCCATGATCTTAAAATCCACCTAACATTCCGTGGATCACAATAAGTCTGTGACCTGGTTTAAGTCTGACATTTATACAGTTTGTCGATTGTACGGAATCACTGATGAAAGCCAAAAGGCAGGAAACTGATCTGAACAGTTTAAGGCGTGGTAATGAAATACTTACGCTACTTAGTATTCAAGTACCTACCCGTTCCACTCTACTTTGGAAAATGGTTGACCGAGACCACCTTCAACAGTCAATGTAACATTTGCAGCTATATCGACCTAGACTCAGTATCCAGTCAGATTTGGGCTTTATCTTTGCATCTGTCATGGTCACAACTGTGACAACATATCATCAGTAGGGTAAAACTTGTGACTGTCTAAACCTAGCTCACATTCCCTATCGATGGCCAAACAGTCCAACGATTGCTAAATTCTGCATCACGATCATAGGCAGAGCCAACATCAACTGATCAAAAAGCGACATTGCTACAAAGTCTTGGCCACCAGAACCTATTTATCCTCTGTTAACGTTTTGACATCTACTGCTTTAAAAAATTTTTTAATAATGATTATGACCAATATATAGAGTACTAACAAACAGAGGAAAAGTACTTTCTATATTAAAGTTAAGGAGAACAGCGATCCAGTCAGAGCAAAGCTTTATTGAAATACTTTATGGAATATTAATGAGAAATCCACCATCTGACCTGGCAGAACTTTTAGACCAACTAGAATAGCTTTACAAAAGGCATCCTGGGCATTTCCAACACAAATTATCTTGCAACCCTATAAAAAGATTTAAAAGATTATTTTAAAGAAATTATGAGAATAGTTATGGTGTGGGACCATTAAGAATTAAGGTGAAGAATTCTTGTCTCAGCAATCACAATGTTCTACATGCAGTGTCTTCGACTATACAATTTCTGTTTCCTAAAGATTTGGTACAGCTTTTGTTTTTGATTGTTAGATTGTTCAGGTCTAAATGATGAAGTGTCTGCTAAACGTTCAGCTGTACATTTTATTTTGACATTTGTCCATCACATCCAATTGTCAACTAATTCTAACCACCTGTGTGCAGCTCGTATAATGTAATTTGTCATTAACATTGTCACTCGGCCATTTGCTAAAAGTTGCCAAAGACCTGACTTCAAGTAATGAACAGTGCATGTCCCTTTGAGTCTTCCCTCACACACGGATGCAACCAAGGTCAGCCTGTATCACAGTACAAGAGGAAAATACCGTCTGGTGTGGGGGAAGTCCCACACGGCTTCATCATCCACCTCATCCTGAGATGATTACACACATGGGAAACTGGGTTTTAGACTTCATTCAGCACTCACACAAGCACACGTTTCAAAGTGGACACACCAAGGCTGTACACAGGTTTTGGGTAAAAGGTACCCTGCATCTGATGTACCACTTGATTGCAGTCAACCTGTATGACAAAAACCTTTCGTCGGTCATAACACAGTCACAATTGCCCGTGTCACATTTCACACAACTCATTTGTTATCTCTTCTGAGCCTTTTTATTTGTATACAACCTCGTTTCATACTTTTCATCTTCACTTGCTTAAAGGTCCCCTTTCACCATTGTTTTTTGTGTTTAAATTTGATAATCTTTGGTGCCCTTTTTTCTGGTTTGCATGATCATTTTGATTGGAAATGCCCAAAATGTCCTTTTTTTTTAAGCAATTGTAGGTGGTCTTTTCTACACCTGACATTTCAGTGCTTGCATTATCTTCCAACATGTAAATAAAATTTACTCTAATTGGATTGTTCACCTTCCCTAATTTAAAAAAGGAAAATAGCTTGGCTTTGAATGGTCTAAATCCTTGGGTCCCGCTTAGTCCAAATCATTGTATTTCGTAGACATATATTGTGGTCTTTGATTTCCTAGTTCAGATTCAAAACCCTTCCTGAGTTTGATCATGAGAGTTGTTTATACACGTGGAACACATGTTCCACTAAGTGTATATAATTATGTTGTGTTTTATGAGAATGCTTGGCTATATTTGCAATGTTTTTACGTAACTGGTGTATAAATAGCAAAGTTTGCATTCTTTGCCGCCAGAAATCATTATCTCGGCCAATTCCAGTCACGTGAATGTGACTGAAACATGACTTCAAAATCACCCTTACCTCCAATCTCAGCCAGATCACGGTCTCTTTTAGCGAGCCATCCATCCAACATTGGTGAGTTGTGGTTCACAATGATTTATACACGCTGAAGAGCCACTCGTCTCACCCATGCCATACTGGCATGCCACCACAGTGCTCATCACTCTCACCATGCTTTGACAACCCACAGTGGACAGGTGTCACTGTAGTAGAGTGCTTTTTGGTGCCGGACCTCAACTATCTCAATCCTCCCTAGTGGGCTGGAGTTGTGTTTTATGCACCACAGTTTAATTAAAAAATTACAAATAAAGTATCTAAGTAAATAAGTATCATTGTGGCAGCACTGTGGCATAACTGGAGAGCATTGACCTCCAAGTTCTGAGGACTGGGGTTCATATCCCGCCTGTGTGGAGTTTGCTTGTTCTCCCTGTGCCTGCATGGGTTTTCTTCGGGCACTCTTGTTTCCTCCCACTTCCCAATAACATGCATTAATTGGAGACTCGATATTGTGTCTAGGGGTGATTGTGAGTGCAACTGTTGTCTATCTCCATGTACCCTGACATTGGCTAGCAAACCAGTTCAGGGTATACCCCGCCTCCTGCTGGATAACACGTGGGATGGGTTTCAGCACTCCTTGACCCTTGTGAGGATAAGCGGCTCAGAAAATGGATGGATGGATGTATCATTGTAAATAATCTATCCAGTCATTTTTCTATGCATTTTCTATCCTCACCAGGCTTGCAGCCATGCTGGAGCCTATCCCAGCTATCTACGGGCTGGAGCCGGGCTACACCCTAAACTGGTTGCTAGCCAAACACAGGGCACATATGAACAAACAACCATTCACATTCAATTGAAATTCTTCAGTCAACCTAGCACGCATGTTTTTGGAATGCGGGAGGAAACTGGAGTGACTGGAGAAAACCCATGCAGGCATGTTATGGATAAAAAGTAGGGAAAAAAAATTATTCTGATGCAAGGGGACCTTTCACGTTTTTCCTTAATGAAAATAGTGAAGTTAGTGTGTTGTTCTAAATCTCTATATGCATGTCTTTGTTTAAATGCTCAAATATGCACAGAGGCTGCAGTCACGCACAGCATCACTATTATAGGAGCCCATTATAAAGCAGAGTGCATTGCCAGCCAGCACGAACTGCGGTGAGACGTGGATTTACAGTGGACACGAAACACATTGGTCGGTAGCTGCTTTGGTTTGTCAGTGGGTGAGGAGAGCAATTAGAAGCAGCCAGCACTTCTGTGAAGCTTTTTTTTGTGTGTGTGTGTGCACATTGCCCATGGAACCACACGTAAATAGTATACATCATCTGTTGTACAAGTATGTAAAAGTACTGTATGTCCAGCGTATCAGGAACGAACCTCTAAGAGGTCACATCTAGTTAAATATTGCAATATTGTCTTCTTGTCCTTGCCTCTTCATGCACTGCTAGAAAATGTTACTGTCAAAGCTTGGAAACTCAGTTGGTCTCATATACCGTTTCAGTTGATCTTTTTTTGTCACAGTGTCTGCTAAATATCAGAAGCACATATAAGATTTGGACCTGAATCCGGATCATTTTCTGTGTACATTGTTTCGAGTGAGCTGTCTCCAAAAGTGCTTCTCCTTGTGATGAGTGTTTCATTATTGTCTCTGAGAGGTAAAATGTCTCACTCAAAACCTTCAAAGACAGTGATGTGTCGCAGCCGCCTTTTATGGCCAACAAAAATAATGAGTGCAGCCGGTAACTCGCTGGAAGCTTGAGCACACACGGGTGGAGAATATAGCTGAAGGGGAAAAAAAAACCCAGACATGACATGGTGAGAATAAGAGAAGCTGAAGCTGATGTTTGCTTTGATTTCTGCCTCATTCCTAACTATTTTCTGTAAATTTGGGAGCTGTCGTTCCTCAGAGGTCTGCTCTTAACCAGTTAACCTGGCTATTAACACTCTCTGAGGATGAGATTGCTTTTCCCCTCCAACATTTTCCCATCCTGCTTAGCTCTCTTCTCATTTGCCCTTTTTGCTCGAGAGTACAATAATAAATAACCATCTCTGTGTAGCCATCTCATTTTCTGTTTTGGCAGCCTTGTATCTGTTTAGAAACACTGATGTCTCATCTCATCTTCAGCACAGTTTCTAAGCAAGTGTACATCTCGCTGCCCTTCTTTTGTTATGAAACTATAGCCCCTACCCCTTTTCCCATCCCTGACTGGCTGAACCTCCTGTTTGAATCAACTGCTAATTGACATTCAGTCATAACAATTCACCTTGCCTCTTCAGTCCATGCACCCTCACTGTCCAACTTCTCAAAGCATAACTGTGGCAGTCTAAAGACGGCCTTTTGGAAACGTAATCTTTTGAGATCAGTAGCAGCTGAATTTGCAACCCCTTCAATCATTTTTGGCAAAATTGGCGCGAAAACTCCAGATTAAATCATGAAGGTTGGAATTGTGTTAGGCCAGACAATGTCTTATATGGGAGGTCAGATGTGAGATCGGGTATCGACTCAGGTGAACAGAGTGAGGAGTACCTTCTGTTTCTGTCTGTGCAAAGGAAATTGAGCCAGCGACTCAGGGGACAACTAAAAGCATGGAACATCAGGCCAACCAGTGCAGACTCGTGTACACATATCGCGATAAACTTTGTTCAGTACAAAAACAAGCAGCGAGGGGGTGAAAAAAAAGCCAAGATTTTCTTTCCCTCCTGTAAAAGCAACAATGTGATGCAAAGCTGTTTGCATGTTGACATGCTTGTATTTGATTGTATGTTCCTCAATGTATCTGCTAGTCCTGAAATCGTGGCAACGTCATGTGAAATAGACACAGATTTAAGGTTTCATGAAAAATAATAGATGCATAAATGTGTACACAGAGCCAGAGTGGGATCATGGCATCATCATCACTAAATTAAATAATCCAATCCAGGCAACTACTTTTATTCCACACTCTCTGTCTCTGTCTCTCTCCCTCTGTCTCTGTCTGTCTGTTTGGAGAATCTAAATTCTACAAAGACTACACACCCCAGTTTAAATGTCAAGCTAAATCTATTTTATGCCCTTACTGTGACCTACTGTATATCCTGCACAACAAGATCGAAAAGATAGATAATGTAATTGCACAAGTGATTGCACCATTTTAAGTGCCTGTGATTAACCCCCAAAAAGTTCACTCCAAAAATATGGAGGTACCGGTATGTTATCCCTTTTACTTTGCGCAATACTTACATCAGCTCAGTTCACCATTCCTTACTTTCTGTCACGGACGAGACTCGGGGGTGGACCCAAATGCACGACTCAGGTGAGAGGTAAGCAGGGCGGGATAAGCCTTTATTCGTTCCAATGTCGGTTACCAGGGAGTCAGTCCAAACAAGCAGCAAGATCAGTAACGGCAGGCTTACGGGGTAGGTCGGGAGACAGGCGTTGGTCGGTACACGGGAGGTAGACGTCAGGAGTACGGTAGTGCAGGAACGAGGCATGAGAGGCAACGATCTAGCAGAGTCTCTATCGTCCCCCGGGTCCTATATGTACTGGGTCTAATCGGAGGTCATGAGGCGCAGGTGTGACCCTTCCGATTAGACGGCCACGCCCAGCCCTGGCTGGAATCCATTATCATGACAGTACCCCCCCCCCTCAACGGCCGGCTCTGGACGGCCCAGGTGCATCAGGGTGAGCCGCGTGAAAGTCCCTGATGAGGGAGCGGTACACGACGAAGTGGGAGGGGATCCAAGAGCGCTCCTCCGGGCCATATCCCTCCCAGTCCACCAGGTACTGGACCCCACTCCCTCTGCGGCGGGAAGACAGCAACCGGCGCACGGTGTACACCAACCCACCGTCGACCATGCGGGGGGGCGGGGGGGACTTGAGCGGAGGAGCCAGCGACGACGTGCGATTCGGGCGAAGTCTGCTGACGTGGAACGTAGGGTGCACCCTCATCGACCTGGGCAGTTTCAACGAGACGGCGACCGGGTTAATAACCTTGGAAACAGGGAACGGGCCAACAAACCTGGGAGCAAGTTTGCGGGATTCCGTCCGCAGCGGGAGATCTTTGGTGGAGAGCCACACTCGCTGTCCCACTCTGAGCTCTGGTGCGGCCCTCCTCTTGCGGTCTGCTGCGGCCTTGTAGGCGCTGCTCATGCGCAGCAGTGTCCTCCGAGCTGCTTCCCAGGTCCGTTTGCAGCGTCGCACCACGGCCAGGGCCGACGGAACTGTGGATTCTGTGACCAGTGGAGGAAACAGGGACGGAGGATACCCATGCACGACATGGAGTGGAGCCATACCTGTTGAAGCGGAGGGTAGGGAATTGTGGGCATACTCCACCCACTTGATGTGCTGGCTCCACGTGCTGGTCCCTGGATACTAGACATCGAAGACCGGTCTCTAATTCCTGGTTAATCCTCTCAGTCTGGCCATTAGACTCTGGGTGATGACCCGATGTCTGACTTGCTGAAGCGCCGATGAGGTTGCAGAACTCCTTCCAGAAACGGGCGCTGAATTGCGGACCCCTGTCCGAAACGATGTCCTGGGGTAGACCGTGGTAACGGACGACCTCGTCTAATACCAACTGGGCTGTCTGCTTGGCCGACGGGATCTTCGGGAGCGGCACGAAGTGGACCATCTTGGAGAAACGGTCCACTATGGACAGCACCACTGTGTTCCCTTGTGAAGGCGGCAGGCCGGTAACGAAGTCCATCGCGATGTGTGACCACGGACGAAAGGGGATGGACAGGGGTTGCAACTCACCAACGGGCCGTAGGCGGGAAGTTTTATTGGCATTACACACCGGGCAGGCGTTGACGAACTCCCTTACATCCTTGCTGAGGTTAGGCCACCAGAACCTTTGTTCGACCACTGACCGTGTCTTCGCCATACCCGGGTGGCAGACCGTCTTGTTGGTATGGGCCCAGTTGATGACGTCTCCCCGCAGAGATGGGATGACGAAAAGACGGCCCGACGGACAATCCGCGGGTGGCGGTGTCTCTTCCAGGGCCTCCTTCACCCGCGACTCGATCGACCAGGTGAACCCGGAAATGAAGCACCCCGCTGGCAGGATAGTAGCGGCGTCTGAATCAGTGCGCCCTCCCTCGTGGATCCGCGAGAGTGCATCCGGCTTGCCGTTTTTGGAGCCTGGGCGGTAAAACACCTTAAAGTGGAACCGGGTGAAAAATAGAGCCCACCTTGCCTGACGGGCGTTCAACCTCTTCGCGGACTTCAGGTATTCAAGGTTCTTATGGTCCGTGAAGACAATGAACGGTACTTGCGAGCCCTCCAGCCAGTGCCGCCACTCCTCCAACGCGCTCTTGACCGCCAGCAGTTCCTTATCTCCCACGTCGTAGTTCCTCTCTGCCGGGGTCAACTTTCTAGACAGGAACGCGCACGGGTGAATCCTTCCATCCCTGGGACTCCTCTGCGACAAGACTGCTCCGATTCCTGAATTCGATGCATCCACCTCCACCACAAACTGGTTATCGGGATCCGGAATAATGAGAACGGGCGCAGTAGTGAAGCTTGCCTTGAGCCTGCCGAAAGCCTCCTGGCAGGTCCCGGACCAGTCGAAGGTGGTATTTGGCGAAGTGAGCGAATGCAGAGGAGCGGCCACGGAACTGAAGTTCCTTATGAATTTCCTATAGAAATTGGCAAATCCCAAGAACCTCTGCACCTCCCTCCTGTTGGTGGGGGTAGGCCACCGCAGCACCGCGTCGACCTTCCCGGGATCCATCCGTATCTCTCCCTCAGCCAGGACGAAGCCCAGGAAGGACACGGATGCCTGGTGGAACTCACACTTATCCATATTCACGTATAATTGGTGCTGCTGCAGACGCCGGAGCACCTCTCGGACTTGTTGAATGTGAGAGGCTAGGTCTGCTGAAAAGATGAGAATGTCATCCAGGTAAACAAAGACAGATCTGTTCAGGAACTCCCGGAGCACGTCGTTAATGAAGTTCTGAAAGACGGCCGGAGCGTTTGTCAGTCCAAAGGGCATCACAAGATACTCATAGTGCTCTGTGGGGGTGTTGAACGCCGTCTTCCACTCATCCCCTTCCCGAATCCGCACCAGATGGTAAGCGCTGCGCAAGTCGAGCTTGGTGAAGATCCGGGCCCCCTGGAGGAGAATGCTGTAGAGATAAGCGGCAAAGGGTACCTGTTCTTGACTGTAATATCGTTCAGTCCTCGGTAGTCGATGCAGGGTCGCATCGTGGAGTCCTTCTTCTTGACAAAAAAAACCCCCGCACCGGCTGGTGAAGATGAGGGGCGAATGAGTCCGGCTGCCAGCGAGTCCTCGATGTAGTCCCTCATGGCTTGATGCTCTGGTCCTGTTAAAGAGAACAGTTTCCCTCTGGCAGGAAAGGTGCCTGGCAGGAGTTCAATCGCGCAGTCGTATGACCGATGTGGCGGTAGAGACTTTGCCTTAGATTCAGAGAAGACCTCCCGTAGGTCATGATAGCAGGAGGGCACTGCGGTCAGGTCCAGAGCGGTACCAGGTTCTGTTAGCCGAACCGGCGTGACTTGAATACCCCTGTCTCTCCGGACAGCGAAACAACGACTGAGACAGTCCTCACCCCAAGTCTTGATCTGACCCGTGGTCCAATCTATGTGCGGATTATGTTCTTTGAGCCACGGACTGCCCAAAATGATGTCGCTACTACGTGCGTCGAAGACATGAAAGCTAATACGCTCCGAGTGAGCGTCCGGAAAGCTCATATGTAGCGTCTGAGTACGATGTGTAACCCGACAAAGGAACTTGCCGTTGGCGGCATAGGCGTGACGAAACCGTTGCGTGGGGAAGGTTGCCGCCACCAGCTCCTCGACCACGCGGGGATTTATCAGGTTTGCTTCCGACCCAGAATCTATGAAAGCCGTCACAGAGCATGAACGGGAGTCCGTTCCCAAGGTGAGGTGAAGAAGGGACCTCCCTGACCCCGTCGCGGTGTACCGCACACTCACCGGAGTAGCAATCCTGATGTCAGAATGCCCTGGTCGAGTGGGCAACGGGCGATCAAGTGTCCCAAACGCCCGCAGTAAAAACAGCGTCCCTCTCGTCGCCGACATAAGCGCTCCTCCGCTGAGCTGCCAAGCCCCTCCACTTGCATGGCTTCCGGTGAAGCTGACAACACGGGTGGCCGGGAAGCGGAAACAACCGGACTGCGACTCTCCCTCTCCTCCTCCCTCAGGCCCTCTATCTGTCTCTGCACGGTGAGGCGCTGGTCCACCTTGAGGGCCAATGCGATGAGGGAGTTAAGCGAAGGCGGAAGATCCATGGCCACGAGGTGACCACGGATCTGTGGGGACAGTCCCTCGTAAAACGCGTCATGGAGGGCTTCCTCATTCCAGCGGCTCTCGGCAGCCCGAATCCGGAACTCAATGGCGTAGTCGGACATGCGGCGACGCCCTTGGCGAATTGTCATGAGTGACGACGCCGCCTGGGGTTCCGGAGCCGCATACTGGAACACCTGGGTGAGCGCGCAGACGAAGCTCGCCCATGAGCGGCAGGTCTCCGAGTTACGGCTCCACTCGGCGGTGGCCCATGCCTCCGCCCTCCCTGTCATGTGGGAAATGACGAAGGCGATCCGGGAGCGGTCCGTGGGAAAAGCGGGAGCTTGCAGCTCAAAGTGGAGATCGCACTGCGCCAGGAAGGGCTTGAAGTTACCGGAGTCGCCTGAGAACCGCTCTGGTCGAGAAAGCGGAGTGATGGTGGCACGGGGAGGCACAGGAGCGGCCGCGCTAGCTTGGGAGGCTAGCCACGGTTGCAGCTGGCTGCAGAGCTCCTGGATCTGGTGAGTCATACCCTGGAGAGCAGCCTCTTGCTCACCCAGGCGTTTGCCCTGCACTTGCAGCGCACGGCGAATGGCTTCAGAGTCGGCTGGGTCCATGTTCTTGGCTAGATCGTTCTGTCACGGACGAGACTCGGGGGTGGACCCAAATGCACGACTCAGGTGAGAGGTAAGCAGGGCGGGATAAGCCTTTATTCGTTCCAATGTCGGTTACCAGGGAGTCAGTCCAAACAAGCAGCAAGATCAGTAACGGCAGGCTTACGGGGTAGGTCGGGAGACAGGCGTTGGTCGGTACACGGGAGGTAGACGTCAGGAGTACGGTAGTGCGGGAACGAGGCATGAGAGGCAACGATCTAGCAGAGTCTCTGTCGTCCCCCGGGTCCTATATGTACTGGGTCTAATCGGAGGTCATGAGGCGCAGGTGTGACCCTTCCGATTAGA
This sequence comes from Syngnathoides biaculeatus, assembly GCF_019802595.1. NCBI lineage: Eukaryota > Metazoa > Chordata > Actinopteri > Syngnathiformes > Syngnathidae > Syngnathoides > Syngnathoides biaculeatus. The sequence continues at coordinate 17,657,467 of NC_084644.1, read as the reverse complement.
CGGCCACGCCCAGCCCTGGCTGGAATCCAGGATCATGACACTTTCAATTGGTTGCACAGGTACTTCCAGGTTCTATGAGGTACCATTTAGACTATCTGGTCACCCAATGTGCCAAACATGCTACACCAATGTTCACATTTTGTCGTCCCCACAACATTGGAACATTTGAGGCTCGACAAGACAAATTTAAACACGCATGCTCGAGGGTTCGTACCGTTTAACCCTTTCTTAGAAACATCCAAATGCAGTCCAGTGCTCATGAGTTTAGAGTTCTCGCTTTTTCAACATCCTGTTAGTTCAGCCAGAATGCTACAAAACCAGAATGTTGGGGGTTTTTTTTCCTACTTGTTGCTTGCTGATCTTTTTGGTGTATTTATCACCAAAGTAAGAAAAAAACCCACTGCTATTGTACACGAGGGGATGATGTTTCTCTTACATTATTGTCCGTTGCGAACTTAACATAAAACCAAATCTGAGCAGTTTCCTCCCTGAGTCTTTGGAAGATATCCAGACAGCAATGAATAAATACTAATAATAATTTTCTTCTACACTTTCTACACCTCAGCACATAAATGGCATTCCTGAAGTCATATTTTCTTTGATTCATCCCACATTTTAGACTATTTGTAGTGGCACGCTCAGTGAATAACTGGTTAGCATGCCTCATTGTTCAAATATGAACATGAATTTCAAAATATTGTAAGATCTGTAATTATGAGTGTCCCACTCTAAGACCGCAGAGGGGTGGGAGTAAGGTAGACGAGGGGAGAGTGAGTGTAACCAAGTAGCTTGTTGTTGTTGGAGAGTTCGATGTGCTGTGTAAATGAAAAAAAGCAACTAACAAACCCAGCGGTGACTCCTGTTCCTCATTGCCCATTGCCGAGGGTATTACAATACAGTGGCAAAAAAAAGAGTATTATTTCACTGAACAATGAAAATAAATATTTGCAAAATAACTGCCTGAATATTAATTTACCTGCTCCTGAACCTCCACTGCACAGCATCTGCAAATTACTGTAATAAGTCAATTTCATCTTCACGCAGGACTGCAAACTGCCTCCTGGGAAGCATGTCAGCTCGGAGAGTGTGAGGTATATTTTGAGCAACGAGAAATGTTATATATACGTGTGTGTGTGTGTATATATATGTATTATATTTCAAGATCACAATAATGTTACAATTTACAACTACAATGAAATAAATGCATAAAACAGAATTAAAATGTTCAGATATTATGCAGTTTTGGTGTCGCAGCGCTCTCCGCGCACGTCAAGTGCTGTCGAATGTCTCTGAAGAAGGCGAATGATGAACTCCGAAACTGAATCGTGTTTGAAGAAAGAAGCTAAAAACTTTGACTTCATAAGAAGATATGATGCAATTTTTTTTAGACAAATAACATACACTTCAGGGAGATACTTATTTTAGCAAGGCTCGCAGAGCCACAACATAAGGATGAAAGACCCGCATGCAGGTCTGGAGCCGCAGGTTGCCAACCCATGGTCTATATTGCACATGCCTTGCCATTGGCGGCTGACCAATTCACAGCATCCAGTGCCTCTCAGCTGGAATTGGCACCAGAACACCCACAGCCCTAGTGAGAATAAGCAGTCCAGAAAATGGATGGGTTTTTAGAACACTCATTTCTGCATTACTTGTATCACTTGTCATCTTAGCTAGACTAAACCACAGGGGCCCACTCAAAACGGCCTGATTCCGCCTCACGTGGTTGCTGTTTTCCATGCTGATGCAGACATTCACTTGCAGCACTTACAGGAATTTCAGAAGAACCCTTATTGAACTAATGAAAAGCATCTACTGTTTTTGAAGTCTCTTGAGCCTTTGCTTTTGTGAACCGCAACCCATTGCTGAAGATAATACATGCTGAAGTATTCTTTGTTTGTTTGTTGAGAACTTGATGCCAAAGCTAAAGATGTAAAGTTAAAAGCATTACTGAATCTTCAATGACTTATCTTAGGGGCCAGTTTTGTAACCTAAGAATGTCTTTTCTGTTGCAATACCACACTTTGCTTTCTCCCCCAAATACAAACAGAAATTAGAAGAATTACATTGATTCATTAGGCCTTAATATATATATATATATATATATATATATATATATATATATATATATATATATATATATATATATATATTTTTTTTTTTTAGTTTATTTTTATTTTGCAATGACACAAAAGATGTTAAATGTCCACAACTTATCTCCTGGTGTTCCACCCATAGACGGAGTGGGCCTCCTTCACTAATAAATGCATATCACCGCTGTTGCTCTAGGGACAAGTTAAGCATATAGTGGAACCTCAATTTAAAAAACTAATTGGGGTTTAGGAATTGTCCGTTAATTGGAAGCAACTTTATTTTAATGGCCTGTAAACAATGGTTTTGGTAATAAATTATTGTGAATAAAACATTCGAAAATGTTTGAAAAACTTTAATGTTGAGTTAATTTACCTTTAAACATTGCTGTTATTGTCTAATACTGTTCTGCGAGTCCCATGTTCCGTTGTGCTTGGGCGGCGTGATAATGGCCTGCAGATGCTTAGACAAAGTTGTTGTGGTGGCGAGTTGAAGGTCGCTTACATGAGCCGCCTAGTTAGCCCACATCCATTCCAATTGGATGCCATAGAGAAGAAAAAACAAAACAAAAAACAACAGTATATGCTACCAAAATTAGTATCTCATGCTTGAGAGACATCTACATGATTGCATCTGAGTTAAGTTTGCTAAACGACAACATATAATACTCATGTTAATCAGGATTTTACTAATTCTGAAGTTAATTTGAGAATACCGTATAGCACAAAACATGCATATATTAAAACAGGTTAAGAGCTCGGAATGTTGAACAAACACTACATGAGTTGTTAACATACATACAGTACAGTAGTAGTACAATAAAGAGCCAGTTGATGGAACTAAATTGTGAAAGAGCAAATTTGTCTTGTAGTCTGATCCGTACGTTACGTGTTGTCTGTCTCAGACATATTATCTGTCCCACACTGCCGACATGTTTGCTTTTTTAAAAAATAACTTTTTTGGTGTTAGAATATTTACAGTACGACATCAAAAGGCACACGACATAGCTAAAATAAACCGATCAGACTTAGGTCCAATCGCTATTGCAGTTGTCCAACCTGCTCATTGCACCGAGACAACTACATCCGCGGAATCCCACATAGCGTAAATGCATTTACAAGCACTTAAACGGAGAAGTGTCCCGTTATTTTTATTTTTTTTTAGATATATCAACTTATTTGCAAATTTCTGTTTTCGGTTATTGTACTTAGTTATTATTGCTTTTATAAATGATTGTAGTTTCAATACAGTAAATTTGTTATATTTTTAGGTTCTAAATTTGTTCATAAATTCAAGCGCAAAAATGTTGATAAATTACAGATTTGTGCATACGCACCTTTGGAAAATCTTATTTTAGGGATGTAGATGTGTAAACACTGCAGCCCGATTCTCAGATTAGACAATTAACCCTACACAGTTCTCCAAACTAAAGGATTCTATTACATACCTTTATTCTTGTGTGGCCGTAATCCAGATGTCTGCAATCAGATTTTTTTTCAATTCATTTTTCGTTGATAGATGAAAGGGGGGGCCAATATCTTGCTATTACAAAATGTACTCGTCAAATGTTGTGTTACCCAGATGACACGTTCTTTTTAGATGTTAGTGGGGGTGTAGCACAGCAAATAAGAGGTTAGCACATTTGGCTCGGAGGTTCGTGGTTCGACTGTCGGCTTCATCCTTTCAGCGTGGACTTTTCATGCTCTCACTGTGCCTGTGTGGGTTTTCTCTGGTTTTCTCCCACGTTCCAAAAGCGTACATGTATGTTAATCGTATTTAAAACGTCATGGGTCTCCATAGCTGTGAATGTGAGCGTGGATGATTGTCAATCAGTGTGTCCTGTGATTGACTGGTGACCAATCCACGGTGTACCATGCTCAATGTTAGCTGGGATAGGCTCTCGGTTATCTGTCTCCATGATGAGTAAGAGCACTATAGAAAATGGATGGACTGATAGCTGTGAGTGGTTCTCTCCTTTAGTGAAAAAAGAAGCAGAAGAGGATGATTCTTCCTCTGATTCACTAATGGGCACCATTCATTTTACTGATAGCAGTGAGGGCAGCTACCTTCAAAAGTGCTATTGAAGGAGGAAATGGCACGTTCATTTTATACTGAGCTGCTGTAATTGATGTCTGAATCAAAAACACATCTGTTATGATCTTTCCCCATGATCCAATTTGTTCACCCTTGTATTTACAGATCTGCCAACAAGAAAATAAAGCTCTATGGGAGCTGTTATTATGCATTTATAGCACATTGTCTTTCAAATTGACACAACATAGAGACAAAGCATTATTTTGCTGTGTCTTGTTTGATTCCAGATACTACATGTCTATAATTTTCGATGATATTGGAGGATAGATTTAAATATATTAAGATGTAGGAGAAACATATTGATATACACATGTCACACAAATACTCCCACCACCTTTCGCTTGATAAATGAATCTCCCAAGTGTAAGTTTCCATTTGGATTGCTGCCATAGGTTCATGGTTTGATGATAAGGACTGTTCTGCAACAACTTAATTCATGCAGGGGAGCTCTTATTGTGAATGTGAAGAGGTCTTTTGGGTATCTACAACGTCATGATGCTCAAACGAATTGGGCTATACAGTTACTCATAGAATTACAACAAAGCCTTTGAATAAATTCTTGCACAGAGTTATACAATTACCGTCACACTGCACTTATCTGGGTTAATTCCTGCCTGCCCAGCTGTCAAATGTGATTTGTTCATCTGAATCAGGTATTGGGTTTATATTTGTCGATGTTGTTCGGGATGCTGAAGCAATCCATCTCCTTCTACGCTTACAGAGCTATTAAATCATTCTTGATTCCTCAAGTTTGAGAGAGGTGCACTCTGGGTGGGAAGTTTGCAAGTTGCACTCAGTCAACCTGCTTTAGGCTGCTAAATGGCATGACTCAGAATGCATCTTAGATTTTTTCAGCAACAGAAATCTGGGTTGTGTTTGTGGCTGCATATTTGTAAGTAAACTAATGCTGCACAAAGGCACAGGAGAGAACCCATTTTTGAAGTTTAAACAATTATAAAACCAAGGCTTTGGCTGCCATGTGTCCCAGAACCACTTTTGTGAAGTAGCTTACTGTTGGTCCTCATTTGGAGTGCATTAACTCTTTTGCCAATTATTCTTTTCATCATCAAGGTTTTATAATACTGTATCTCTGTGCATGAGCCAGGGCTTTCCCAACCTTAAGGCATTTGAAAACTGATCAAAATCATTGTTGATTTTTTTTTCCTCTTAATATATTTAGAGGGTCCAGCAGGCATCCCTGAATGCACTGTGAGCAGGAATTACTTTTTTTTTTTAAGAAAACCTAGTTTCTTTCTGAATATTTTCTGTTTTCATACTATTTATCCTTATGGGAAAACACAAATATAATTCTTCCTCCAAATTATTTAAATGTTGCAATCTTACAAAATGTGTGAATACTGGGTAAGCAAAGCTAAAGCAAAATTTTTGATCAAATTCAAATTTATACCAATTCAACCACAGCTATCAAAAATATAAATAATATTTTTGCTGTATTCACTGAGAAATACATAGAACACATTTTTTCAAGGGTGTGTACTTATTTTTGTTGAGTCCAGTACAATAACCTTATCAAACTCCCTCCACACACACACACCACACACACACACACACACACACACACACACACGTTTCTTGCACTTGAAAAGTGTACCATCTGACCGAGTGTTTTAGGAATGTCCAGATGCATAAATTGCCCCGTCATTCATTAGGTATGTCACGTGCAACTTTTTTTCCCTCCCTATTATTAGCTCTCTAAGCCTTCCTGAAGTCAAGATAGAAGAGATGCTGGTTGTCTGGGAAATGTAGATGAAAAGTATAAAGTGTGACGTTGTCCCTCTTCCTCCTAGAGGCTTAAAGATGTGCTTGCCGTTAAGGCCCGAAGAAGTAAAACCACCCACCAGCATTACAGAGAGCAGGAAGCTTGTTAAAATGGCCCCTCTTGGCGCCCTGAGCTTTGGAGAATGCCATGTTTAAAATACAGTTGACAGTCACTCTGAAGCACTCAGCTTCCATTTCCAAGCTGCGAGGTCACGACCTGCCATTGCTACTTTGTTGTGGTTCAGTTTAAGTGCATTGCAGGTTGCCTTTGTTAGTGATACAACGTTGAGCGTATTAAATGGCTGTCTTTGATGCCTTTCTTTACTTAGTGACTGCCATTAATGCCCACAGAGAGAGCTGACTTCAAATTATAAATGCCTTCCACCCACTGTTTTGCACAAGAAAATGAAAGCTTCAATTGAAGTCTTTTTGGCATTTAGTATAGAATTATTGTTGTTATTTTGTGATGAAGGTGGAGCCTATTTGAGTGTTTTCTACTTTGGGCACAAAAGAACAGAGGCCTGCTATCAGCTTTATGTTTCTCCTAAACAATAGCGGGTAGCGCAATCGCAATAGGGGGTGAACTTGTAATCGCTGATGTAGTCAAGCAACAGAAGTTAATCCCAAGCAGACGTCCTGCAAGCAAGTAGTTCAACTCTATTGTTCTGTCACAAAGATTTACTAATATGGCTTCCTATGATTTTAATGGGAATTCCGCTGCAGTCACCAGAGAACACGCGAAACCTGTGTCAAACACTGAATCAGCATTGAATACTGAAAGATAGCTCAACACTCTTTGACTAACCCCACTCACTCATACTTGCGGGTTAATCATTTGATATTATGGTGACTTTTATATGCTTAAGGAATAAATTAATATCATGGGAGGGTAATATTTATGGAGTGATGTTTTTATATTGGAAAAGATTGCAACTAAACATATTGACTGTAGTTTGGGGAACAAATAATTTTGTGACCAACTCAATTTGTAGCTCCGTTGCCGTTACTATGTACTATTGTCATTTTCATTCTAAAAAGCTTGGAAATTTGCATACATGTTGTGGTTTACAATGGTACTTAGCTATATTAGATAGCAAAATGTCTCGTCATTATCGCCAAAATTCACTTCCTGGAGCAAATACAATATATAGCGTACCACTAAGGTGTTACAAGATTTATTTTGTATACTTTTTGTTTCATTCTTGTCCTTACTTGTATTTTATTGTTTGGTGCTCGTCTGAAAAAAATCAGTTCACCAGTGAATCCCTTCTGATTAAAAAGGAGTTGGACTTCACTGTGGATGTGTGTTTTCTAAATAGACTCATGAGATTCACCTCCAGAATGTGACTTATGCTAAATTTACCATATTCCTTTGAGACCATATGGACTTTCCTACAAGTGTAAACCTCCAGTTTTTCTTATTCCGTGATCTCTCAACCTGAATTGCAACCTACTTTTGATTCATCTGGAAACACTCAAGTGCATATGTGCTATTCAGATGTAAAACGTATTTTGTCATGTTGGACTAGCAAGCCAACACTGTAAACGGGTGGCATTTGGATGATGTGACACTTGCTTCCGCTTATTAGCCTTACTCTAGCCAAGCTGTTCTGAGTTCCACTGACAGAAATTGGGGTCACACAGATGCGCACTGGTATGATTGGCACCTGGGAGACTCATGGTTTCACACTTTGGGGATTATCCTCCATTTTCCAGGAGGTTATGCCTAGAGACTGTGAGAAGCATGACATCATGATTGGCCAATGAAGGTTGTGGGTTGCGTGTGTGTGTGTGTGTCATCGCACGATCACGATCATCTCCCAAGTCCAGAGAAAGATTACTCTGGGATGTGGAAACTGTGTTTCAGTGCAGCTATTATATAATGTAATA